>NC_042495.1:20610217-20645799 GCF_005508785.2 Acyrthosiphon pisum
TTTTTTTAACACGTTCGACGCCGATAGCGAGCGCGTAGTCGTCATTCGTTGTCTGGCGTGACTGATTTCACGTACTACGTAGTAAAACAACACAATAATACGTCATACATAATTTAAATAATTTTGGAAAAGTAATTTTTGTTGTATTTCTCAAGTGCACATATTCACTAAGCCAACTGCACATTTTATATTTCCTAATGCACAATTAGTGTCCTACTGCACCTTACAATAAAGCCTGATATAAATATACTATAATATTGTGTGATCTGATAAATGAATATCGTAGAACAGAATGTCGTATTGACGGACCTGTTACGATTTAAATTTGAATTATGTTCAAATCAGTGGTGATTGTGTATACTTATGTGCCCATATTATGTGTACTCAACACAAACTGTCACTACAATATTTTTGTAATTGGAATTTATTTCCGTAAATAAATTAAATTATTATTATTATTATTATTATTAATATTATTAGATTACAATTTGTTAGTTATAATTTAGACTAATAATATCATAAAACGAAAAAATATGTTAGTAAAATATCAACTTCCTATAATTTGAGTAAGACTTTTACAGATAATTTATAGAATTCTGAACTGCAATAATTATTAATATAATTTAAAAATGTAGTTCCTAGAAGCACATTGAATAACGTATTTTATACTTAAATTCCATTATGTTATTATTTATAGATGCCATTGGATCTTTAGATTTGAACTTCGGATCAGGTAAATTATTTTGTCACTACCACTTGTAACCATACATACAAATGTTAGTATTGCGACTATATATAGTCATACAAATACCTTTACTAAATTATATAACAACAAATACTACGATTACAAAATTGTTTCAGTGTAATTTTAAATCTATAAATAGTTGTATTTTGTCATTATGTATATAAAACTTAAATGTGTCACCCCATATTCTATACCAATCCATGTACATTTTATATTTAAGTTTATGAAGTTTGGTCCTTTTTAAGGGCTTATTTCTTACCCTCTAACCATGGGAAACACTAAGCCAGTAACTTAAAGCTGAATAAAATAAAACAAATAATAGAATTAGCAATATAAGGGAATATGTGACACTTTAGAGTATAGAAAATTAAAAACAAATTGTTAATTTACATTAATATGACTCCAATTCAATAAAATATTATGCATTTGAGTGATTTTTAATCTATTCGCATACTTGTATTTATTTTGTGAGTAGGAACTAGATATATCTTAATAGTTAGTTGTGTCTTATATGTGATCAAATTCATTAGTTAACAGTGAATCCGAATATTTTGTCAACGGTGCCATTTGTTGATCATTTTCAACTATGTTCATACTTTTTGTATTTTCTTTATGTTTTTTATAATTAAAAATCTCGAAATGTTTCAATTCATTATCAGACATTTCAACAAAAATTTAGAAACTTTTGAAAGAAAAAAAAAAGAAAATAAGAGACAGGTAGGTAATAATATTCGTATTTGCACCAGTGCACTAAAAAAAAAACAAGTGTCAAGTTGTATTAACGGAAGCGTAAAATGACAGCATAAAAACGTGGTAATTATCATTTATTAATTACAATTTTCAGTGTTACCACAAATAAAAACATAAAAACTAGATATTTCGTAGCGGTGACACAATGGCAATTTGTTAGTTAAAATGTAGACTAATAACAGTATAGGTAAGACGCAAAGATAGGTAGATGAAATATCCACTTTCTACATTTTGAGTAAGACCACTGACGTACATACAGGACTGGACACGAGTCGTTATCAGTGGAAAATTAGTGTCACGCTTGGGACCACAGGAATACACATCTATTTGTGTTATATTTAATTGTGAAATTATTATTATTATTATTATTTTATTTTCATTTTCATTTTGAAGTTTTAACACAAATGGATCATGGACGTATACTAGACCACGGACGTCCGTTAAGGATAAAATAATAACAAAATAATGCGGAACGCTGAATAATTCATCTACATTTTATTTTACATATATTATATATGCATATATTATGCAAATTAATACATTAAGATATAATTTTTGGAGGGAAATCATTTTATGTAAATAAAAAGGTTCAATATATTTATAACATGGATGTAGAAGATATACACAATATTATTATAATATTATAATATTATAAATGTTGATGTAAATAAAATGTATTTTGAAATAAGCGACTAGTTGCTTTATTATCCGCTAGATGTCAGCATAGTCCATAGTGGGCCCACAAGCGTGACACTAATTTTCTGAAGGCTTATACAGTAAAGAGCGCCCGTGACCAGTCCTGTATGTACGTCCGTGAGTAAGACTTTTATAGATAATATATAGAATTCTGAACTGCAATTATTATAAATATAACTGAAAAATTAAGTTCCTAGAAGCAAATTTAACAACGTATTTGAATTTTATCGTGTTATTTATAGGCACCATTGGTTCTTCATATGTGGACTACGGAACAAGTAAATTATTTTGTCACTACCACTTGTAACCATCCATACAAATGTTCTAGTATTGTGACTAATCTACCTATAGTCATACAAATAATAATATTACTTTTACTCAATTATATAACAAAAAATATTAAGATTACAAAATTATTTTAGATTCATTCTAAATCTATAGACACTAAACACTTGTATTTTGTGAATACATAAAACTTAAGTGTGTTACTTCATATGCTATTTTATATACATTTTTAATTTTAAGTTTGTGAAGTTAAGTCCATTTTAAGTGCTAATTATGAACTCTCTAACCAAGGGAAACAGTAAGCCTTTTGATAGTTATTTCTTTTAACCTATTATACTTATTGAAAATTAAAATTAAATTAATAATTTATATAAATATGACTCCAATTCAATAGAATATTAGAAATTTGAGTGATTTTATGTCTATTCGGATAGTTTTATTTATTTTGTGAGTAGATAAATCTTAATTATGTCTCCTATTATATTATGTATAGGTATCTGAATTTAATTTACATGTTTATATTAAACTCTAAATACATAGGCATATTTAATAAGATAATACCTAATAGGTTTGTGAATATAATAAATTATAAATAACCTATAGGGGTAAAAAACATCAATGATTCTAAAACTTTCAACATAATAATTTAATGTTAAACATTTTAAATACACAGCATCTTGTACCTAAATAATATTATGTCATTTAGTGAAAATTTCAAATCTCTACAATTATTCTATACTGAATAATAACACAATTATAATCGATTTTTTCAAAAACTGAACCAGTAAAATAAATTTACGTTCGAATAGTTTCACTAGTAAAATACAATTAAATTTCTTATTTTAGTTTTTATAGGAGGCTACTTCAGATATCATATGTCTCATTTTGGGGATTTATTTAATGGTATGTATTCTAGTTTACACTAATTCACAATATAATTTTTTGGATTCAATAAAATAATAAAAAAAAATTATATTGTGTGCGTGGATGCTTGACATAAATTGTCTAATTTTCCGGGGACATGCTTCCAATAATTTGCGTTGGATAAGTAATAAATAAATTTAATTATAAATAAAGGTATTATTGAAAAAATCAAATTGTGATAGATAATTCTAATAAATAATATCTAACTAATATAATAAACTTTATAGAAAATTATATACTGATAATTATATAATGTTATCAAGATTAATTTTATGGTAATAATAGTTTTTGTTTTTTAATTTTTTTTTTTTGGAAAGAATATCGGCGATAACGATTTTTTTTTATGTTGTGTAAAATGAAAATAATCATTTAATTTTGGGGTCGGCTACAATATTATGTAGTATCATTATTAACTACAACTCTAAAGGCCGTTCTTACGATGTCTGGTTAAAATTAACGGACACTTAACCTGCGGAATTCTGCCGGTAATATAAAATGTTAGGTATCAATCAATTAGCGTTAACTGACACTTAACCGGACATTGTAAGAAATGGCCTTAAAACTACCCACGTTAAATATGGATTAACTTTATTTTCTGAACAGTAAATAAGGAGTAAAACAAATTATCCTGTACTAATATCCACTTGAAAAGCATGGTATGGCTTGGAGAGGGTATTCTTATAATTATCTTATTAACTTTTAATTGATTTATACTAACGTCTAACACATAGCAAAATATTTATAAATTTAATATGTATTTACTATTGAATTGCTATAAATAATAAAAAAAGAACATTATTTAATATGTTTGTAGCCATGGAAATGTTAACTACTCCTGAATTGTGCAAATCATATTATTCCAAAAATAATGAAGATGACTGAAAAAGTCCCTAAAGAACGATATCATAAAGATGGAGAAGACAATCGTCAGTTTATTTTTGAGGAACCACAAACTTTAGTTTTACTCGTAGGTTACAAGTGCAATTCGTCACTTTTAAATTATTTATTAATTAATTTATTGAATTTATGTTTAATTTTTAGTTTAATTAAATGTTTTCAATATGTTTTTTTATAATTAAGAAATAATTTTGTCCACACATTAAAAATATGATAATATGGCCGTTATAGTATTTCTCATTACAAATAATAAATACACATGAATTTAAATAATGATTAAATAAAATTTACGATTTTACAATAATTTCAAAATATTAACACGTCTATATAAATAAAAATGTATTGTCTCATATGTTGCACGGATTGAACGATTTGGACGATATACTTTTTTTTTTATGTTCATAATAAATAGTAGTCATAACAATATTTTTATAAAAAAAATTGTTGGGTTCTCAAACGAAAAGTCGGAAATTTGGATGGTATTTTTTGACAGTGGTGCCATCTGTATTGCAAAATAAAATTTAAAAATACAGCTGTGGCACCATCATTCTAGTAAAAAATCAAATTCCATAGTTTTAAAGCATTTTTATAAAATGGCAAAACGTATTAACTTGAAATTTGGAATTCTGGTACCTATGTCTAATGCTCTAGATGTGTAATAAAAACAATTTATTATAAAATATTCATTTAAAAAATGTACTCATGCAATGACTTTTGATTCAGCAAACGGAAAACGAATGGTTTTTGCATTATAAAATGCAGATTTTACAAATGTTTATGTAACGACGACACGTTTATTTGCACAGTTAACAATATAGTCAATATCACAGATATATATATTTCGACGAGTGCGACGTTGACGACGGTTTGGCAAAACCTGTCACTGCCGTCCACCGCTGGCCGGGCTGGTGGCTCATGCCGTTGGCAGCGGCCAGACCGGTTGTCGGTCGTGATCCCGCGGACGTCGATAGAGACACGGCGGACGTTACGATAATGACCGGGATATTTTCATTTTCAATTTTACTAACTATTTGACTTGAAAATGTTATAACGATCAAAATTTGTATAAGAATAAAATTAGATTTACAAATTGGCAATTAATTTTGAATTTTTCTAAAACAAAATTTACCAAGAATTAAAATGTTCACTGTTAAAAAAAAAAAATTATATTGTGTATTATTGTGTATTGTTATAATTTTTGTAATTATTATTGTGTCTATAAATTAAAAAAATAAATTATTAGAATAAAAATCATTTCATTTGTAAAGTTGCTCTGTTACTCCCTGTAAAAACTATACAGTGTATTTAGGTCCATAAGCACAATTAATGTACTAAAAAATGGCCTAAATACGCCTTTATTGTAAAGATAGGAAGAGTGTTTTCTTGTTTATCTTTTTCATTTTTTAAAAACTATGCATTATAATATTATATTATTATATAATGCTTTTTCTGTTATCAGTGTATACACTCATTACTGCTCTTCATATTGCATTAATTTTATAGTGTTATAGCTTACAGTTTTTAGTGCGGTTTATTGCGTCTTACTTATTAAGTGCTCTTGTTACGGTGTACGTCGACTTACTTAATATTATACTAAATTGGTAAAGTTATAATTGTTTCTTTTTCTTACGCTGTTGTGGACATCAATTCTTGGTATGTGCTATCATTACTTATTTATCAATAATTATTAGCCGTGTTATCATTTATTAACCATTGGCCTGTCAGCTGTTTCTTCGAAGACTTAAACGGTTGTCACTAAACTGACGTAATTATTTTTCACTCCTACTGGCTTACCACTGCTCAGTTTTTCTTTGTTGACTTTAACGATAGTATACGTTGTTGACTAGTTTATTTTCACCATGCCTATCACGCGCACTGTTGCCAACAGCAAGCAATCGTCACCCAAAGCCTCTACTTCCAATGATGATATATTAGCTCTCATTAAAGCTCTTAAGGAAGAAATTTCTTCTTCCAATAAGGCACTCTCAGACTCTTTGTCCAAGAAATTCCTTAGAAAATTCCCAATCTATTGTTTCCCAAGTCCTTCAAGAAAATTTTGAGCATAAAAGATGCCTCCCAATTTAATTGTATATGGAGTTCCAGAGTCTTATACCCCGGAAACCTCTGTAAGGATTGATCATGACAAACGTACCGTTTATAGTTCCCTTGGTTCACTCGAGAATGCAGTTCCTGATAAGTATAAGCTGATTTATTTATTTATCTATTCATCTTGGTAGATCCCGTGCTGATTTCACACGTCCAATAAAAATTATTTGTGAATCTAAGGATGCCGCTTCCAATCTATTTTCTGGATACAACTCTGCTAAACGTTCTGGGAAGCCTTTTCCTGAAGGTTTTCGAATGTCCAGAGATAGAACTACCTTACAGCGAAAGCTATAACGTACATGCTATGAAGACCTTGAAAGGAGAGTCAAAATTGGTGAAACTGGCCTGCGTGTGGTATTCGTGAACGGGTTCCCTATTGTTAGTTCAGCGCTTTCAAAAAACGGGGATGGTCGTTTCCTCAGTCATGCAAACCAATCTTAACTTCTTCGCTTCACTCTGATAAAATCTTGGGGTTTTATCAAAATTGTCGTGGCCTTAGGACCAAATTAACTAATTTAATTTGTAACATATGTACTTTTAACCATTTATTTATTGTATTAACTGAAACCTGGTTAAATAATAACTTTAGTAATAATAAACTTGGCTTATTTAACTATAATATTTTTAGATATGATCGATGTAGTAATACAAGTGTATTTTCTAGGGGCGGAGGTGTCCTCATTGGCATTCATAAAGAGCTTCCTGCGTCTCTTATTTCTATCCCTGACCTTAATGTTGAACATATATTTGTTCGCTTTACGGTTGGTCAAGCTAGTTTTGTTTTGAGTGGTGTCTATTTCCCCCCCTAACTCTCTTAATATCCTTTACGAGTCGCATATAAACTCTATTGAATACATACGAAGTAACTATCTTGATCACACGTTTATTTTATGAGGCGACTACAATTTTTTTTTTTTTTTTTTCTATATTTGTTCATTGTAACGACCTCAAGGTCTTTGACAATGCTTATCACAAGTGGGTAGTAGGGAGATCATGTGATCTATTTATCTATGTATATATCACTATATGCATGATACTACCCCCCTTCTCCAAGAGGAGACATGTGCGGTCTTCACTCCCAGTGGAGTGGGACCTAGTTGGAAACCGGATGACGCAATCGGACGACAGCACGGGAAAATGGTGACTGCGTAGAATCACACACATTTTTTTTGCACTTTGCTATGAATCGAACCGATGACTGTGTGAGTCGTAATCAACTGCGTGACCACTGCGCCACTCCGGCCCCGCGACTACAATTTGCCGGAGATAGTTTGGGATAATGACGATCATGGTCTTATTTACTCTTCCTTATCACCTTCCCTGGGAGCTTGCATTCCTGAAGCATTTGCTACTTGCTGTTTTTTTCAGAAAAACTATACAGCTAATTGTTTCAATTCTACCCTTGATCTTGTGTTTTCTTTTAATAAAATATTATCTGTTGAGAAATCAAATGAACCTCTTGTTCCGGTTGATATTTATCATCCTGCCTTAAATATTTTTCTCTCAATAAACCTGTCTACTCTTCATTGTAATCGCAGTCATACATTCTTTAATTTTCGTAAAGCTAACATTGAAGATGCTTGTTTGTTCTTATCGTCATTCGACTGGTATTTAACATTCCAATTACATAATGTGGATGCTGCGTTTAATACTTTTTATGATGCCCTACACAAATCGATTCTCGACTTTGTTCCTAAATGTACATTTACTGATTCTAAATTTCCCCCGTGGTTTGATAAGGGACTTAAAAATATCTTATACTTAAAAAAGAAGGTGCATATTAAATTTAAGGCATCTTCTAGTGCTCACGACTATAGGGAATTTTCTTTGCTCCATGCTCAGTTTAAATATGAGTCAAAAAAGTGTTTACGTAATTATGTCGCACGTATAGAATCGACATTAATTAGCAAGCCTGCTGGTTACTGGAAGTTTGTTACAAATAAAAAGTCTTTTAGTATGATTCCTAGGGTGGTCTCCTATAGTGAATCAACCTCAGTTAATGAGCAGGATGCGGCTAATTTGTTTTCTTTGTACTTTTCTTCCGTTTTTTCTGTAAATGATTTTGATCTCGATACTACCTCGTTAGGAATCAAGTCATTTGACTTACCCAACAATGTAAATTTTACTGTTGATGATGTTTATAAGAAGTTATCTTATCTACATGGTAATTGGACTACTGGTCCAGATGGCTTATCCTGTGAATACTTATGTCAACTGAAAAATGTTATAGCTTTCCCCCTTTGGACTCTTTTTAAGCGTTCGCTTGAGGAAGGAATCTTTCCTTCTATGTTAAAGTTCAGCTCAGTCACTAATCTGGTGAACTGTACAATGTATCTAACTATCGTCCAATCTCCATTCAATCACATATCTCCAAATTTTTTGAATCACTAGTCATCCAATGTATTCAACCATCAATCAATAGAATACATATGGAGGAACAGCATGGCTTTTTCCCTGGTCGTTCCACCATTACCTGTAATTTAGTCTTAAGTAATTATGTATACCGATCGTTCGCTCAGAAATCACAGGTAGATGTTATTTACACTGATTTCAATAAGGCATTTGATTCAGTTAATCACAATGCCCTAGTTCAGGTCCTGAAAGCATCTGGAATTGGTGAACCTCTCTTGTCATGGCTTTCATCTTACCTTTATTTCCGCTATCAATGGGTTAAACTGTTTGGAGTGAGGTCTAACGTTTATCTAGCAACATCTGGTGTTCCACAGGGCGGACACCTATCTCCGCTCCTTTTCTCTTTATTTATCAATAGTGTGTCAAGTGTTCTATCCAATAGTCGTATTTTGTGTTTTGCAGATGATATTAAACTCTTCTCCTGTGTATCCTCCTTAGAAGGCTGTATGTTGTTACAGATTGATTTTGATCGGTTCACTAAATGGTTCAATACTCTAGGCTTATCCCTTAATGTATCTAAGTGTAAGACCATGACTTATACTAGAATTCGGTCCCCTGTCAAATATGCACATCATCTTGGGCCAACTGCTATCGCATGCTCTAATGGTAGTGTTACTGATCTTGGGTTTATTCTTACTAGTAATCTCGATCCGAGTCCCCACATTGAACATATCTGTTGCAAGGCTTTTAAAACCTTGGGATTCGTATTGAGACTATGTAGAGACTTTCGGTTAGGCTTATCCTTTAAGGTACTTTATTTTACTCTCATACGCCCTATTTTAGAATATGGTGCTGTTATTTGGAATCCTCACGACAACAATGACTCTGTCAGGCTAGAAAGGGTTCAACGAAAATTCATGAAGTATGCTGGATTTCGTTTGAATATCCCCTGTGAACCTCATAACTACGAACCAGTTGCTACTCAGCTAGGACTGGTTTCCTTGGCTGAGCGTAGGTGGTTGGCGGACATCAAATTTTTAAAAAAATTATTAGATGGAATTATCGACTCTCCTGAATTGCTTTCCTTAATCTGTTTTCGTGTTCCTCAACGTCCTTCCCGATCTGTTGCTCCTTTTTATATCCCTTTCGCCTCCACAAACTATTTAAAAAATGAACCGATTTCACGTATGATAAGTAATGCCATTGTTGACCCTTCGTGTCTACTTACTTTATAGCTGTTTTGTTTAACTATATACTTATTATCTTAAGTTATATAATTGTATTAATGTCTATGAATGTAATGTGTAATTGTGTTAAAGGGTTATATCCCGTATATTTAATAAAAAAAAATAAAAATATTGATTAACATAGAATACATTTTTCAAATATTATTTTTTTTTATCTAAATATAGATTTTTTTAAATAAATATAGTTATTATTGAACACGGATTTTTTTGTCAAATTTCTATTTTTTAAAACTGATTTTTTTATTAAAATATTGATTTTTATTATTTTTTTTATATTATTATTTAACATTGACTTTTCATAAAATTCAATTTTTTTTATTTACAATTGATTTTAATATACAAACAGAGCACAAACGATTGGCGTGGTCGGATTTCTAATTTTGTCAAGTAGGGGGGCTCCCATTTCGTCGGCCCCCTCGATATAACTCTGGTTGGAAGGGGGGGGGGTACAAACGTGGGACCACTGGGCAACAAACGATTGGCTTTGTCGGATTTCTGAAATTCTCAAATGGGGGGCCCGAGGAAATGGATCTATTCGATTAAACTTGGCAACGTTGGGAAAAAAATAAAATTTTGAGCGTTCTCAATCGTATTTTATCGCCACTCATAAACTTGGGATAGTGTCATGGGCCCTCCCTAGTCCACCCCTTAGTCCATTTATTTATATCTTCAAAATCTGGGCTTATACAAATTATTATTAGAATATTACCTTAAATGTAAAAATAAATGGTTTAGTTGTGTTTTTTTGCAAAATTCTCATACGAATCGAAGGGTCACATCATTTTTGTGCTTGTCACGCGTTTTTCACTCTCGAATCGCCGACTAAAAAAAAATGGTATGGCACACCGATTTGTACGAGAACACTACAAGATAAACAGTGGTGGTATTCATTAGTTGTTATTTAAAATACATAATTAATTAACGCATTTTTTTACAATGTCAACTAATAAAAATGATAAAATAATAACAAAATTAGGGTTAACACATTTTTAAATGATCGAATTTACTGACATACTGACATACATTGATTTGTGTGATTTAGATGTACAGGTAATAAAATATGGTAATTTTTATCCATTAAGTGTAGCGAGCTGTGACTATCTCACGCTAGGCCTAACCGCAAGATGACCATGTGTGGTCATCTGAAATAAAAGAAGGGACAGGGACAGATACCCATCGAGGAGAGCTGCTGGACAAGCGTCCATCAGACGAGCAACAAGCCTCAAGAAGAACAGTCCCTAGCTAAATAATTAGTCACATCTCGCTGACCTACAGTTTCACTATAAATTAATAGGACTTAGAACGTTTTTTGATTTAATAATTATTATATTTGAGTGTTAATAAATACAAGTATACAATTATTCTCGTACTTCATTTCAAATACATCCATTAGTAGGTTGTGCAGTTGTAGGCACGTTACATAAGTATATTTTAAAATAACTAACTGACCGTAATTTTTACATAAATAACATTAGTTGGTTTGATTATAGCAGAGTTTAATACTGGATATTGAACAACACTTTAAATTTATTTTTAAGATTTAAGTTTTTAATTTACATTTTGAAAAATCCTACTTTATTCCATATGACTATTTTATATTGTTATGATTTTTATAATGAAATATATTTATTTAAAATAATAATTCTTATTAGATATACTAATAACATTGTTTTATTTGATAAAGCATATTAATTTTTTGATAATATTATATTATGTATCAATAAAGTCTCACCAACTTATTATACAATATTATTTATTTTTTTTTTTTTTTTGTTAATACCTGTACATGTAACTAATGTATTTTGTATAACTTTAAATTTCACAATTTTTAAATAAATACAAGTACATTTCATTACCTCTCAGTACATTTTACACAGTAATAGAAAAGGGAACTTGGAAAAAAAATTGAAGCTTAAAAACAATTAGTCTAAAGATATATTATCCAAGGCTGGGCATTAACGAGTTAAAAAGTTAAAGTTAAGTTAATAAGTTAATTTTATATTAACTTTTTAACTTAACTAGTTAATTTTGGCTTTTCATTAACTTCACTGTTAAATTACTAAATTTCTTTTTTAATTAACGTGAAATTAACGAGTTAATTTTTCATTTCAAGAAGTAAGTTGAGTTAATTTATTTTGTTTTTAATTTTATCATATTTTAGTACTTCAGTATATTTCGTTTTCATGTTAAAAAATATTTACCGTGAATTGTTTAAAGTAAAAAATGTATATAATTCGAATTTAACTAATATGGAAACACTGTATAAAATATAAACACTATAGTCTATAATTTAGTTTTGGGTTGGAAAAAAATTAAGTACGTTAACGTTGTATAAACAAATTAACTTTTTTTTAACTTAATAAAAAGTTAACAAAAAGTGTGTATTAACTTTTAACTTAACTGAGTTAACCTATAGTTAAATTAACTTTTAACTTTTAACTTTTTGTTATTGGTGCATATTAACTTAACTTAACTGAGTTAAAAAAAATCATTAACTTGCCCAGCCTTGATATTATCCATGGTAAAGCAACTTCTTAGAAGACCTCTTTATCTACAGAGAATCAACCCAATACACACATCGTACATTAGTATAGCACTTCCACCTATAGTAAATAATTATTTTAAAGATTGTGCACTAAAAAGCTTAAATTTAAAAAAAGCCGTAAACTACTCGATAGTGCCCATCACTAATTTTATTATCAGTCAATAGGGTTTAATCTATAGTACGTAGTTTTAAATCATTATTAATTACTCAGTTACAGCCGGTTTCATCTAAATTTGGACTATATTTCAGCAGCTGAGGCGTTGTAAGTACATAATATATACCCGCACAAAAAAAATGCGTTGTTTACTTAATATTTTCTCGGTTAGTTTACTCAATTGTTTATGCATACATGTTTTGTTTTGCATATGCTAAATAAACCTTAAAACATAAAAATGAGAAAACATTATTCTTGCATTATTCTCATACTTAATGCTGACAATTTTTTACATTTTTTGTGCTTATGAACATGTTTAAAAAAATTAATATTCTATTAGCTATATTTGTTATGATAAACTGTTTTGGATGTATATACGCTGGTGAGTACATACATATATATGTTTATATTTTACATTACATGATTACATGATACATCACAGATTATTGTTTATGACAAATCATAGGTATAAAATACATAGTTTAAATTATGATAATTTATAAACAGTTATTCTAAAGAAATAATAATTGAATCATGGTATTGAAATATTAAATTGAATACGATTTACAAAAAAAAAATTAATGTTTAACACAATTATAGTCAACTATTGTTAACACAATAGTCCTTTTAAATCTATAAACAAGCACAATATTAATCTGATAATTTTTATTTTTAATAACAATGTTTTAAATAAAATTAATAAGAATTGTATCAGCATAAGTTATAATATTTTAGTTTACAATATACTTTTAGAATGACTCACATATATGTTTTCTTGTACTAAAAGTCACACCCAATACGACAGAAACTTTAAATTTAGCAGATTAGTTCGAACTAATTCTGTATTGTTAATTTTAATTTATTCATTATCAAACTTTGAACACAAAATATAATATGGGCATCTCCAAAGGATTTCGATGGTATTTTAATGTTGATGTTAGTTTTAAAAATTGCAAAATTCTCATAGCTTACGCCTCACATTAAAATTTAAATATCAATAAAACCGAATAAGTTGACTTAGATAAAAGTATTATATTTAAGTTTCATAATGTAGGTTAATTCAACATGATATATTATAAAGGGATATCACAAAATTGGTATTGCCAAACAAAAATGTTTGTACCTACCTATATTATGCATACTTAACACATTTTAAAGCAATTTTGACTTCCTCTTCAAAGTCAACCGTATACCTAACAATTAACAACATCATTATTTTTAAGATAAAACATATTTTTTATTAACGTATAATTATTTTAAAACAAAACAAAAAGGTTGTTTCAGTAAGTAATATTGTAATTTATTCTAACTAATCATAATGTTATCACTTTTCTACTAAACCTTTAGTTTTATTTATATAAAAGTAACATGGATATTGGATAGGTATTTTAATTGTATTCTATGGTGTAAAATATATTACGTATCGCTAATTATTAAATTGTATTCGAATAGTTTTATAAATAGTTGCAAATTAATGAATGAATGTACAAATTTTGTTTTCTACCATAATAATATATACCTAAAGTACGGCCCAGCGAAAAATGATCGTGGTTGTAGCGCCCCGGGTGGTGTATTTTTGGTAAGGCTATAGTTTTTAGATAGCCCTACCTAAAATATTCTCAGAACTTTTCTAAAACTTCATGAAAAACAAACAAGAATTTGCGTTCATATGTATTCATCATCAATTAAATTAGATTGTACAAATTGATTTAAATATCAAACAAACTGAATAGGTTACATATATAATAGAATTATATTTAAGTGTCATAATATAATAGGTCATTTCAATCTAATATTTAAATTAACATCACAAAATAGGCTTTGTTAAAAAAAAAATGTTTGTACATCAGGCATACCTACATACCTAAATGTGGAATATGTTGAATACCTACTGGTTTTACATAGAAATTCCCGTTTTCCCTGATTTTAGATTTTGAGCAGAGCGATGGATGTATTATGTTTTTTTTGTGTGTATATGTCTATAATAAACATTTGGGGCACCAAAAATGCTAGTTAAAATAGTTGGCCCTAAAAAATATTGTCTAAAACTTTTCTAAAGCGTCATGAAAAACAAACAAGAATTTGCGTTCATATGTCTTCACCATTAATTAAATAACACACTCTAAAGCAATTTTGACTTTCTCTTCAAAGTCAGCCATATAACAACCTCATTATCTTTGAAATAAAACATATTTTTTACTAATCAATAATTATTTTAAAACAATAACAAAAAGGTTTTTTAAGTAAGTATTATTATAATTTATTCTTACTAATCTTAATTTGACCACATATCTACCGTATAATTTATATATAAGTAAGATGGATAAGTATTTTAATTTCATTAAATGATGAAAAATAAATTACGTATTAATAATTTTTAAATTGTATTCGAATTGTTTAATCAAAATTGTCATTGAACGTGAACGTGAACAATTTCTATTTTTTAGTGAAGTTTCCGAACACTGTTTACGATTTATTTTTTTAAGAATTAAATTATACGTCTATAAATATTTTTAATAATGGTATATGTACTTGTGTTGATAATTTATATTATATATTCTTAATTTTTGAAACATAGAATTTTTTTTAATAACCACTAACATTATTGTGGATAAAATGAATAATAATTGTATCAGTATAAGTTATTGTATTTTACTTCACAACGAACATTGAGAAGGATTCACCTGCATGTGTCTCCTTGTCTTACTATACGACAGATCAAACATAACTAATTTTGTATTGTTATCTTTAATTGGTTTATTACCAAACTTTGAGATCGAAGTACCTACTGGTGTAAGAATTTTCTTGGTATTTTATTATTTATGTTAGTTATAAAAATTGCAAAATATGACCACCTATATCAAAGGGCTCTTATAACTCACATAACCATTTATATATCAATAAAATTAAAAATTTTACCTAGATAATATTATTATTAAGGTCAAGTTGGATAATATTAACATCGCAAAATTGATTTTGCTAAACAAAAATGTTTGTATCTTAGTTATGGTAATTTAAAGATGTTAAAGGGGGGGGACGCAGGAGGACTCAATTCACCTACCTCTGACGGTGGTTAAAAAGCGTCTCCTTTAACAAATTAGGATTTTATACATTAGACATTATGCATTAAATTATATATGGAATGCTTAAAATATGGAGGCATTAGTCCCCTCTAGAATTTTTTCCCACCTTAACCCCTAGACTTCTTTAACACGTTATAAGAAAGATCTACTTCCTCCTCCAAGTCAATCATATTACAACCTCATTATAATTGTAATAAAACATATTTTTAATAAACATTAATTATTTTAAAACAAGATCCAAATATAAATCATGATCCTGAAGTTTATCCAGGTAAGTTTTATCATATTTTTTTTCTTGCTAATCATAATGATATCACTTTTCTACTGAGTAATTGTAATTTATATGTACGTGTTGAAAATATAATTGATATATTATATAATATTAAAACATATTGCGTATGTCCAAGTACAATGTGTATCATATTGTTATTGTAAATGTTATATTTTATCTTATATACAATCACAACAAAGTAACTAAAATAGTTATTCTAGGTTTTTAATATGTAATTTCGTCCAAATTTGAACTTAAAATGACTAAAAAAATAAACTGTGTAAATGTATTTTTTAGATTTTTTTTAACAGAATTCATTACTTACGTGGAATCTTGTTTTAAATGTTTAATTCTTAGATACAAAAGATGAACATTTTACAAATTTTTAACTACAAAATAATTATTCAAATTAAAATTTGATAAATTTTGTCAAAATTTCAAATTTAAATGCTTATTAAAAATAATTGTGCCTATCTATTTTTAATATTTTTCAACTCCTATTGTAACAATGTATCAGGAGCCTTGTATTAATTTTTTACACTTTTTGGCCCAACAGATAAAACTTTATTGATATTTATAGAAAAAAAAACTAAAAAAATTTAAAACTGACAATGTCCGTAAACAGCTCAAAAAGAGTCAAATTATTTTCAAAATTTTATCGTATACAGAAAATACTAATATAAACATTCAGTAAAATTTTCAAGTATTTACAATCATTTGTTTTTAAATTACAACAAAATAAGAAAATCGTTACGTGAGAAATCGAGTGAATATCAAATGTTGTAAAAATATGAATTTCAAACGCTCATAAAAATTTAATTTGAGTTTCTTATAGACATTTTTTTTTAATAAATATAGATTATCCCATAAGGAATCTTGTATTACATTTTAAAATCTTAGTTCTAAAAAGAAAAATTTTTACGAATTATTAACTCAAAATAATTTTCTTGAACTGACCATGTCCGTAAACAGCTCAAAAAGAGTCCAATTATTTTCAAAATGTTATCGTATATATAAGATGCTTTAATAAACATTCAGTGAAATTTTTTAGTAGATAGTATCTACAGTCATTCGTTTGAAAATATTTGTATATTAGTTTTGGTAATTTACAGGGGTTAAAGTAGGGGGGGACTCAGGAGGACTCAGTTCTCCTCAGTTCCTCCACCTCTGACGGCATTTAAAAAGCATCTCCTTTAAAAAATTAGGATTTTATACATTAGAAATTATGTATTAAATTATGTATGGAACGCTTAAAAATATATGATTACAATAGTCCCCTCTAGAATTTTTTCCCACTCTAACCCCTAGACTTATTTAACACATCTTAACTAAGTTTTACTTCCTCTTCGAATCAACCATATTACAATATCATTATCATTGCAATACAACATATTTTCAACATTAATTATTTTAAAAAAAGATCCAAAAGTAAATGAAGATCCAGAAGTCGATATCGGTGAGTTTTATTATATTTTTTTCTTGCTTTGTGAGATTTTAGGGTTTTTTACGACCTAATAACCAGCCATTAATCCAGCGAAACACTCTGGCCTCGTGACCTATAATCCCAACCGCGTGTTGGCCCTAAGGTCAAGTCGGTGGAAGTTATAGGTTTTGAATACAATGTTAGCTAAAATGAATTAACCAGGGAAAAAGAATGTTGAAAGAGTGGGACAAGGTTACGCTTTATGAAATAATCAAATGAAATAAAAGAGTGAGATTTAGAGGAATATTGAGGTTTTGTATTTTACACAGTACGATAACTTGCATAATAATAGTAAGTTGAGAATTTATAATGATCTTTACAATAAAATAATACGGTAGTTTAGCACATGGCAAGGTGCACAGCTTAAATAATAATAAGGATACTTTTGTTTCACAACATTAATAATAATATTTTTGTGGCGATTGTTAATAGTATGGTTTTACATTTTGAATATTAGGGAATACATGACAAATTGACAAATATAAATTATGATTATTCTATGAGGGAAAATAATAATAAATTTGTGCACGTCGTCAGACGTAATTTTTTGTGTGAATAATAATTTGTGGGCTTTCGGGCCCACAGGGTATCGGGCGTCATGTGTCACATATTTTATATTTGTGACACCCGAACGACAGGGTTACCAAGTGCGGGGTACCAAGGGCATCTTTTGCATTGTCTTGATCTAACGACTCGTCTCTTGCAAGTTGCAACAGACGCAGACTGTATTAAAGAAAGAGGTTTTTTAAGGGTCCTGGTTGCAATTTTTAAAATTTTCCGTAATTCTATAAAATTTGAAAATTAAATTTTACATTTTAGTTGCCACTTCAATTATAATACTTTTCCACTAATCTACTATCCAATACCTATTCAGGGAGGCTCGATAGGGTGTATTATATCGATCAAAACACACTTCACAGGAAAAACTCTCACACCTCATAGATTGGTCCGATTTCCGTAATTTTTTTTGTTAGATAGAAGAATATTTTTTACAATTGTTTGGATTTTTTGATTACGTTGCTGAAAACAAAAAATAAAACAAAAACTAAAAAAGTTGTAAAAATTGATTAAATACAAACTTGTAATATTAGATTTAAAAAAATAATTCAGTCTTCCTCTATCTAATAAATAAAAATTACGGAAATCGGACCAATATACCTACGTGGCATGAGAGTTATTCTTGTAAGGCAGTACGACGTTAGTTTAGCCAGAGGTCGGAAAAACAAGTGTTTCTGGTTTCGATGGAACTTGGTGTTCTTGTTGTGGGGCTGGTCAGTGTCGTATGTTTTGAGCTTCTTTTTACAATAATTAATATTTGGGGAACATGTCGCTGTGTCAGCGTAGGGCGAGGCGCCCAACGGCAACGGATGCATGACAGCCAACTAAGACTAGGAGACAACGGACACTATTGTGAGTCTAGGGTTAGAGGATAGGTGTTGCTGTATATTGCCGAGGCTATTGTACAATTGCGGGAACCACTCGTGTAATCATAATAATAACATAATAATAAGAACGTTATACCTTGGAGAGGTATCTTCGGGAAATAATGATAAATTTGGTAGTGAAGAATGAAAAGGTTCTAAATCAATTTTTTTGAAAAATGGTTTTTTTGCATATTATTATTTAATATTTTTTTTGTTGTATAATTCAATCCTGAAATCGTATCGATCCGTTGATTATTCAATGAGATACAGAGAATGAAAAGGTTCTAATTTATACGTGAATGATAGGTACAGGCTAAATTAAAAACGTTCTCCCAAACAATTACAAAAATTACGTTAGGACCTTTTCATTCTGAGACGACGGGGATAGTATCCTAAAAACTCTGTGACGTTAGAACATATACAACAGAAACTTTAATTCTGCAGAACTAATTTTGTATTGTTAACTTAAATTTAATTGGTCCATTACCAAACATTGAGGTCGAAGTACTATCTCGGTATTTCCGATTTATTTCGTTGGTATTTTAATATTTATGTTATATATACAAATTGCAAAATATTACTAACTATATCAAAGTGCTCTAACAATTTAAATATCAATAAAAACCAAAAAGTTTATCCACATAAAATTATGATAAAATGAACATCACAAGATTGGTTTTGGTAAACAAAAATGTTTATATATTAGTCATACTTAACACATTTTAAATCGGGTTTGAATTCCTCTTCAACCGTATTACAACCTCGTTAACTTTGCAATACAACATATTTTTACTAAACATTAATTATTTTAAAACATGATCCAAAAGTATATGATGATCCAGAAGATAATCTCGGTAAGTTTATTATATTGTTTTCTTACTAATCATAATGTGCTCACTTTTCTACTGTATGTTTGTTATTTATATAAATGTATGATGTATAGGTATTTTTTTATATTTATTTGTAATAATAGTATTTATACTTACGTTAATTGTAATAATGTGTTCTTAATAATCAACCAATCTAAACAATATTCACGAATTATAACTATACTATAATACTATTATCATTTAAAAACATATTCAATTGTTTGAGAATTTTATATTTTTAGTGAATTGCAATAATATTGGTGTCAGTTGTAGTGGTAAGTTAATATATTATTTTACTTTACAACATACTTTGATAATGACTCACCAGTCACCGCAGGGGCGGATTTACCCATAGGCCACCAAGGCACTGGCCTAGGGCGCAATTTTTTAGTTAATTTTTACTTTTTAATTTTTCATAATTTCATAATTCTATTTACCTAAATTTATATTTTATATTATTTTTTTACGTATACATCTTGCATGAAACTGGAGAATGGCTCACGTAGTCACGTTTTAATTTATAAGCTATGATAACCTTGCCGTTTGAGTTTAATTCTGCGACCAGCGCGCGCTGCGCCGCGCCGTCACCGCTAGAGGTTCGACATCGACATTCAACGAGGCAGTTGCCGGCGCTGCCTGTGTTAATGCATAGGAGGTGGTATACGGGTATGCGGCGTACACACGTACAATATTGTGAGTGGCGCATGCGCAAAACACCAGCCAAGGCAGTCAAATATACTGCCTCGGGCCGCCGGGTACATTACTACATTGTGTAAAGCACCTTTACTAGCTAGGTGGGGGATAGCTCGCACAGTGCTTAGTGGAATAACCCGCCTCACCCCGCATGCGGCACCACAATATTAGAATACTGGAATTAATTCTGGAAATCAGGTTTCTTGATAAAGTAATTAATAATAATAAATATTGCGACGACGCGCGACGCTGGCACTGTCGCCCGTCTCCTGTATAGTGCATACTGCATACTGCTCAGAAATTTACTAATCAATTACGATTATAGAGACTAGATTGCTCACATAAATCAAGGTGCAAAATGATTTAATTATTGTACAAGTGTACAAATGTACCTATGCAAAATTGTATTAATATGTATTTGTTTAGTTGGTATAAAAATACCTAAATACAATTTTTATAGTTTTATTTTAGTTCATGGAACATTACTCTCCCCCCCCCTGAGGGAGCACGCCAATGTACGGGGCGCTAGTGTTGTAATGCCTAGGGGTGGGAAAAATGGTAAGTCCGCCTCTGAATCACCCACATGTGTTCCCTTGTCTTATTAGAAATAATTCTTTATTGTTAACTTTAATCGACTCATTATCAAACATTGTGGTGGAATTTTATCCATAATCATTTATCTTGGTATTTAAATTTTTAAAATTTTATGAAAATTTCAAAACATTACAATATCAAAATGCTAATAAAGTCGTAACTCGCGTCATTAATATTCAAATGTGAATCAAATAATCAATGTTGGACTGTTTAATATTATTATATTTAAAGTAGGTAGGTAATATAGATCAATTCAATCTAATATTAAAATTAACGTTACTTACTACCTCGCTTACTACGGAGTTTGTCGTTTGCGCATCATTAGTACCTCAGGTAAGAAATTTGGTAGGTCGTTTGCGTATCGCAAATTTTAACAATAGAAAGGTACCTACTACCTATTACCTATCTACCTATTAGTGACATGACCGGATATATTGGTGAGATAATACATAAACTGATAAGTGTTAATTTATAAGCCTATACCACGGTTGTAGATTTATATGAAAATCAACAATATGTACAACTGTTGGTTTTTTGAGGTTACGTAGATACAAAAGCTTGAAAAGCTTATCATCACAGTTCGTTATCATTAAATATTAACAGTCGTTCATATTAACGGTCATTTAAATATAAAAATGTTATAAAATATTTAAGTATAAAATGACTACATTACATATGTGATACAATCGAAGGGAGGTGTTTCAGCAATAATCGGGCATGAATAAATGTAAACAAAATGTAACGAACTAAACACAGGTGATATCATAATTATGGAAATGTCAGAAAAAAACGTGCTATGCTTTAGTGAAAACCAACGATAGGCCAGAACTCTTAGAATCCCGTGGCACCCATAAACACAATCCTCTTTCATCTAGTGATATTGAAAAGTTGAAAGTAAGTTTAAGTCATAATATTTTTTTTTTGGAATGTTATACCGACATATCAAAAACACTATTTTAATTGATAAAAAAATTATAGTTACATTTTAATATTTTAACTTGAAATCTATTGATTTACGTAAAGATCGCAAGAATATATAAATAAAGACGATTTTTTTTACTAATTAACTTTCAAAACTTTTAGATTGATGTAGTGCTTAAGAGGAAACTGTTCGCGCCTAGTAATTAGCGATGCGATATCGTTATCGTTGTGCCGCGACGACGACCGTTCTTTTTCTTTATCATCTCTCGGCTCCACCGACACCTCTCATTATTTAAATGTGTATTATTATTATTTTTTGTATTCATTATAATTATCAATGTTCTTTGTCCGTTATTATTGTATATCCTCTGTCTTTGGGCATGATTATCATTGTGTGTAATCATATCTTTTTTTTTCTCTGTTTACTGTTGCGGCCAACGCCCTTGTTTACTTTTTTGTTATTATTGTTACTGCGACCCGTCTATATGTTTGTTGGTCCCCGCTATTGCAGCGGGTTGTCGTTTGTTGTTCTATTTATTTTGTAACGTGCTACTTATTACAGTTATTAAAAGTTGCATTGAACGTAAGTTTTTTCTCTTTTTTATACTATCTAAATTCAGTGTCGCGCATTGAGCGCAATTCCTATCGCGCATTGAGCGCACAGACACTCGTCTCCAGTACCCGGGCTCCCTGCAGCTGTCCCGGAATCCGGTCCCCGCGTAAGTCCGCCAGCAACGGGTTTGTTGTGTGCGAGGCTGCCAAGGTTTTCGAGATCATCGTCGTCGTCGCAGTAGTCAGCTCAAGCCGCCAGCTGTATATATATATATATACCTAGTATAATTTAGTCAGTAAGCTCCCCACTATTATAATTGTACCCTGTGGTCATTGCACCAAACCGAATCGACCACAGGGCCCCTGATCCCCATAAATAACCTGTATTGTCCTGATTCCCATGTACTACCTCCCGCCCACGAAATAGATGTCGTCGTCGTGATATTAATTGCCTAACGTCGCTTTGGTCAGGCGTAGATTGGGTTGCCTACTCAGAACAGTAGTAGGCGTTCTCAAACTTTGTTCTTTCTCTCTCGGTTTGCACCGAGTGGTCCTTCGGTCTGTGGCCCAAGTTCTGGGCGCATTCAGAAACCAATTGAAGATCCATCTGTTAGACCCAATATAAACAATTGCAGTATTAGAAGTTGTGGATATGCATGATATATCTAATTTTAGACGACATATCTATAGGCAACGAAGGAAAAGTCAACCAATCCATTGAAGACGCAGTGCAACAACTAAGAATTAGACAAAATGAAATTCAAACATTCAAGCTGGAAAGATTTGTTTTCGAACACGACGATAATTCGATTATTGCTATAACTTGAAAAACAAATTTACAATGTATGTGTACTTCTTTTCCACTCTTTGCTGGTGGTACATTTAATTACTGCCCAAAATATTTTTATCAAATGTATACTGTACATGCCTATAAAAATAATATATATCTGCCGTTAGTATAATTTTTATTAAACGGAAAAAGTATGGAATGTTATACTAAGATGTGGAACTTTTTAAAGGAGTTGTTTCATTTAATTTGTCGTTCAAGCCTAATTTAATAAGAGCCAATTTTGAAACGAGTGCCCATAATGCAATTAAGTTTGTTTTTCCAGAATGCAAAATACTAGGTTGTAAATTCCATCTTGGCCAATCTTGGTATAGAAAATTAAATCAAGATTTTCTTACTCTTAGAAAATAATGAGTACAATAATAGTGAATCGGAAACTGGAAAATGGTTGAAAAAATTGTTTGGGCTTTCATTTCTACCTTATACAGAAGTATCAGAAGCATTTTGCGAACTGATTGAAATTTCCCCAAGTGTAAATGCATTAGAATTTTCTGACTATGTCCTTAAAGACTATATAGACGAAGATTGTTCGTTTTCTCCTGAAATGTGGGCCGAAGCACCTTCGAGTATGCCAAAAACTTTAAATGGGCCAGAATCATTTCATAGGCATGTTAACGAACAATTTTATTCAGCACATCCATCTATATGGAAGGTAAGATGAAATTATTAGATTACTTACCTTAATTCATTATTTGAATTAAATATTAATTTTAGGTACTTGAAGTTTTAAAAGAAATTCAAGTGGAAGCCGATATAAAAATGAAAGAAGAGTAAACCGCTTTACGATCCAAAGAAATAAAAAATATACAATTCGTAAACGAAAATTATTTTAAGTATACAAATGGGGAAATAAATCGACAACAATTTTTAAAAATAATGGGGTACAGGTTCAAAAATATTTAGATAATATTTATCCGTAAATACTTTTGCAATTTATAACGAATCCAGTCAGTAGATGATCAAATAATATTAAATTTTTTTTTTGGTAAATGTGAATATTAATTTTGTAATTTTTGTTGAATATGAATTATGAATATTGACGATTATTTTTGTGAATGTAAATAAAACCTGGTATATGTAATTTGCAATGCGCAATCGACATATAAAAATATTCATAACAATAGCATTGCGCAAACGTCCTACGCCCACTTACTAAATTGGTTTTTCTAAACATAAATTAAAGTACCTTAAATGTGTTTGAAATAGTTTGACTTCCTCTTCATAATCAGCCATATTACAACATAATAATCTTTGAAATATAACATTTTATTTTTTATTAATTATTTTAGTGGGCCTGAATGACAGTAATTATTATTTATTATTATAATTTACTTAACAGTACGTCTATATATTACACATGTATATACATTGAGTTCCGCTAATTATAATGTGATACACTTTAATCAAATTTTAGTCATACCTATTACGTTTTAAAACGAGTTTGACTTCATCTTCAAAGTCCATATTTGTGTCCATATCACAAACACATTATCTTTGAAATATAACATATTTTTTGTCACGCGTGCACCGAAAATTTGGGTCTCGATAGTGGTTGAAGCATTGGAAAGCGTCCTTTTTCCATCCAGCGGGCGTTAAAGCGGGATTCCCTTAAAGTGCCGTGTGGTAAAGTCGGAATACCTAATAGTGCCGGGTGGTAAAGTGGAAATCCCAAAAAGTGCCATGCGCCCATATCACGCGCATATCACCTGCACAACCAGACACTAAAATCTATATCACGGTCCATATAAAACATAAACTTTTTTCATACATCTTACATTCAAATTATAACCTCCATGCATGGCACTTAAAATAAATAAAACCAAATCGTTTCTGTCATGAAATAATGTTACCGTAAAATAGTCTGGTTATTGCATAGATTCCTGCTTTACCTTTGCCATGATCAATGGACGCAGATGCGTGACAAAAAATAGTACGTGTGGCTCGTGCGGGAAGGCAATTTCAGTTTTGGGCGAAATACAGCCCTCGACTACGGTTCGTGGTGCACATGTCGCCCGTGACTGAAATAGCTCACTTCCCATCCTCGCCACACAATATACTATTTCACTAACCATTAATTATTTTATAACAAGACCAACGTCGCTGTTTCTGTAAGTATCATTATAATTGTTTTTTTACTAATTATAATGTGATCGATTTCCCACTGTACCAATAATTATTATTTATATGAAAGTAAGTTAGATAAATATTTTTATTATATGCAAATATAAAAATTAAATACTTATCACTAATTTTTAAATTGTATTGGAATAGTTATTATAATAGAAAATGGTTGCATATTTTGCTATTTTTTAGTTTTCAGTGCTTTTTTTGGACTTTTTGAGATATTTTTGCATTTTCACGTGCTTGATTCAAAATCGGTCATATTTTATGAAATTATATTTTAGTTAACGTGATTTTGGCTTTTTGTCAAACGTATTATTACGATAATTTCGTATTGGGTATTTGGTTCTAACTTCTAATTTTTGTTATCTGCTGATTTTGTTGGGTTTTTTTGTCGATATCTACTGCGATTATTAATCGCTGATTATCAACAAACGAGCGTTGAATGCGTTGTATAGATAATTCATTTTGATTCTAATCAGAGTGACTAAATTATTTCAAATCTTAAGTAATTAGGTACCTATAATAATTTATAAGTGATTAAAAAATTATTAATTAATAAATTTCCTTTTCTTGCATCTTTTGTTTTTTTTCTTGCATATTTTTAGTGCATATTTAGCGATATTTAAGGTAATATTATAGCGCATATTTGTGCATTTTTAAGTGCTATAGAATCCCGACCCTGGTTATAATGATAGAAGATAGTTGCAATTATTGATTGTAATTTTTTTTGGCAAGTTTATCTTTGTCGTTCTTATCTTGTCATTTCTATAATTTTGTTCGACAAGGAGATGAACGTTACCTTGACGTTAAAAATAATAAAATATTATTGTATTTTTCTGACCGATTACACGTTGCAGTTGCCATGTCAACCAAACCAAACAATAACAAAGATGAAATTAATGTTATTAAGATTCTAGGTTTCCCCTAGAAACTGATGGTTAATAATAGTAGGTTACCATAGCAACATCATTATACTTTTTTATAATATGACGTATTAAATATACAAGACATATACATAAACATGAACCGATATACTTACATGCTGTTTGCGGATACTACGTTTTTTTTTTTAATCATGTATTGTATAGCATTTTACTTTTATTCAATTAGTAAGCGAATTAATCTGAAAAATGAGAAAATAGAATTTGTCGAAACTGCTTTTGCGAGAAAATTCCCATTTTTTCTGCTTTTGTTTTTTTTTTTGTTTTAAGGGATATCAAAAAAATTCAGGGCGTTGCATGCGGCGATTTGCTGTCTTTTTCTAACACACTAGTAACATAGAAATAACGACCTAAGCACCTGGAAAAATTAAGGTACTTCTAGTTGTTTGATTTATAAAATGTAAAGATGTTTGAATTGGTATACAAGTTTACTCTGCATCGGTTGAAGCATTTTTTTAATATTTTTTAATACAATTTATAAAATAAAATTATAAAAAATTTAAAATTTAAAATTTACATAAAAATTATATATTTAAAATTCTCATCAAAATATTGTCACAATTGAAAAAGTACCTACTTCGACCGATGCAAAGTAAACTTGTATACTAATTCAAAAATCTTTACATTTTTTAAATTGAACAACTATAGGAGTACCTTAATTTTTGTCAGGCGTGTAGGTCGTTATTCTTATGTTGCACGTGTGTTAGACAAAGACAGCAAATCACCGCATGCAACGCACTTAAGATTAAGGAGTTAGTTCAATATAGGCTATTTTGTATACTTGTTAATGCGGGTCATGTAAATGTGTGCATAGTAAATGATCATTAGTATGAGTGACTGTACATAAAATAAATGGCGGAGCAATCCTGAACTTATATGTCAATTACGCTGCATTTACATTACTAATTAGGTACATATTATGTGCTTTTTAGTGAAACACTGATACTTAGTTTCATATTTCCAAAAATATACGTGCATTTGCCCACTCCCACCCATTTCAATTTTCCAATAATATAGCTTACTGAGTGAAATTGTAGCATGAACACTTATTATACAAATCTAAGAAAAGAAGTTTATCTAGGCCTGTATATATGAGCCGATTTTCGATATTTTATTTTATTTTCAATTAATTAGCTCTAAATCTTGTGATATATACATTTTTGAATTTGAATTATTGAGTTTAGTAATTAAAATATTGAAAATTTACTTGTATATAGGCACAGATTAACTTATCTTCTACAATGTTGATGTAGTGGGACAGATGATGTCCAATACCTATTTAAGTATTGTGCAATGATTCACCACAATGACGGGGCGATACCACAGGGGGTAAATAAAGTTCTTACATATTTTGGACTCCAGTATTTTAGTTTCACTTCTGTAAATATTTCAATAATTTAAATATATAGTTAAATCTAAAAACATGCAACTGAATAATTATTAGTGTAAATTATAAAATATAATTACTGCAGGTACGGCTTTAGCTTATATTATAATATAATGTGTATCTATTATGAATTTAACTTTTACACTCATTCAATTTTAAAGTTGTATAAGCATTAAATGCATAATATATTTATAATACTTATAATATTGGTTGATAACATTTTGAATATTACTAAAAGTCGATGTTTTCACTTTTCTGAAACATAATTATATATTTACAGCGCAATTTGGAAATAATGGTATTATAAAATGGGACAATCAAACCAAAAGTAATTTTTTTAATAAAGATCTTTGAATATCAAAATCATTTTTGATTGTATGTATTTCATTCATTTGCTGTTTATTTTTGATAGGTTCTCTATAATATTATACATAAAGTAGATATTTTGTGTATACCTAAAATATAAAAATCATAGATTGAAATACTACTGAATTCAGTATAATGCAAGGAGCACATCATGAATTCCACGGCTAATCATTTTTATTAGTGCTTTTGTTGTAAAATACCCAAAAATATGGATGAATGATTAAATCAAAAATATAAATTTTATATTTTTGTCAAATTTTAGCATCGTTTTCCTTAATTTTTTTTCCAACATAGTATACATTCTAATATAAATAGTAATTAGGGTGGCCCTTAGCTTACTCTTGTAATTTTTTTTTTTTTATCTTACAGTTTACGGCACCGACCCATTTTTTGTTAATACCCAAAAAAATTATACCTTCAAAATTTTAAATCAATCATTCAATTTTAAGCCGAGCCCCCAGGCACTTGAAGTTGAGTAGTTTTTTCATTTTTTACAGAAAATCCTGTTAAATATTATCAAATTTTACATATTATCAAACTTAAATTATTTATGACATATTTTTTTTAGAAAATTTAATTTTAAATAATTTTGTGTATATTTAATTTTATTGTATTTTGTACCGTTCGACTGGTATAAATAAAAAAACGAAAAAATACCATTTAGTCTGATTTTATGAGCTTTTTCATATTTTTTACTTAAAATTGTAATTATCTCAGTAATAAACAATGTAATAATGTATAAAATTACATTTTTAAGATCCTAATATAATTTCCGACACGATATTTATTGTTTAATATTTTTGCTTGAAAAAAAAAATTATAGCACATTGTATAGTCTTTTCTGTAAAAAATGACAAAACTACTCAACTTCAAGTGCCTGGAAGCACGGCTTAAAATTGAATGGATGATTTCAAATTTTGCAAGTATTATTTTTTTGGGAATCAACAAAAAATAGGATGGTCATAAAAATGTAAACATCTATTTTTAAGGGCCACCCTAATAGTAATAGACATATAGACATAGATATGTTAAATTATATAGGTATTTCAAACTTAATTTTTAATTAAATTAGCGATCATATGTATTCCTTGAAATAGGCTGAATTTGCAAGTTTTAACATAAATTTCAATATTTTAATATAGAGGTTTATAATGTACGCGGATGGAAGACCAAAGTTAAACAATTTAGTTAGTATACATAGATTATTTATAGTATTGTAATTTAATATTTAATAATATACACTGTGCAAACAGGATGATAAAATATTTTACATACATGTAAAATGCATAATGTACTTCATTGGTAATCACTAATTAGTGTCATCGAGTAGCAATTAGCATTCATTGTGGAAGTTGACACTAGAAAAAAAATTTTAAATACTAACACCCCACTCACATTAACTTTATGGGGATACTTATCACTCAAACATCTCAATCGTATGACCCGTAAAAATAATGTCAATTTATTATAGTTAAGGTGCGGAAAAGTTGGTTCTAGCTGGCGAGACCAAACTAGGTGGTCAGCAGGGGTTTTTATTTCTATGTCTTCAGCTAGTCATTTTTACAAATCTACAAACTTATCCTAACTGACTGATTCATTCATCTGGCTTGACTGATGTGCAGTTTGTTTAGTAATTTCATTTTATTATGTAAAGACCTACTAAGAAAAGATTTTCCAAAATTCTCATGTAGAAAAATCCTGAAACAATGATTTTGAGGTTCACGGTGGATATTGGAACTTATATATTTTTTTAAAGGCTATCATATCTACGTACGTTATTCAAAAAATACGGGAATGATGTGTAATTATTCGTCAAAAGGCTTTTTATTGGTTCTGGTGGCTCTTCAATATTAGGAAGAATAACTTATCCAGACGCACAGTATATAGGTACTGACTGTTCGCTTCATCAGTCCATTTTTTAGTAAAACATTTAGGACCAATCTTATTTATTGCTTTGTTTTGGATGCTGTTCTAATGATTCTAATCAATTTTGAGGATTGTAACTGAATGTTGATCTATTACTAAGAGCTAAAATTCTATTGCTGCGTCCTAGTTTTTAACAACGACTATTGTCTTTCTCTCTTTGCCATAAGCTGCTGCTACCGTTTGGTGCTACATTATCTTGTCCATGCTCACGAGTACTTCTGTCTCTATTTTCAGCATGGCGCTGCGAACGTTCAGTCCTTGGTTCTCTGGATCACGATTCCACGCGTACTCTCTCTGGCTTGTGAGACAATCTGAATTTTCAGAAGAAGATTCTCCAATACGATGTATTTTTTCTAATCTCCATTTGGAACTATGATTAGATAGTCACGACTTTTTTTTCCTAGACATATTGTTTGGAAGTTTTCTTTTTCAAATCAGAGATCATAAGAATAAACAGTGTGCAAAGTGCATAATAATTGTTTGCACATGGATGTAAACAATAACTGGCTGATAAGATCTCAATGTCGACAGATTGAAAGTTGAACCTACTAAGCTAGTGAGCTACACACACTTATAGCGGGCAATGTGTGAAAAATTAGAGTTTTACCAAATGTAATATCTAAGTGTTGGTGTATGTGGTCACACTGATCTATAACCAACAGCAGCTATTTATAAACAAAAAAGTTGTCCTCTAATTCAACATTTTTAAATTAGTCTATTAAACTCACAAATAATGTGACTTTCTATTGGTAAAAGAATTTTCAAAATTGGTTCATTCAAACCAGAGATTTCCCACTACAACCACACAAACTTTGCCGCTTTATAATAATAGTATAGATAAAGAAACAAGTCTTTGGCGCATGTAATGGATCCCGGGACCCCTAATATTAAATATTTTATTCATTTTGTATTTAACGTATTGCTTAGAAGATGGTGATCGAAAAACGCCATGTAAGTAATTTTATTGTTGTCAATGTTCTATGATGATTATTTTTTAAAATATTGTTTTTGATAATATAGAATCTAAATTGTCAATAATTAATTTATAATTATTACTGTGCATCTAAATTAAAAATATTTTGCTAATAAATTAACAATAAATACCTACTTGAAACTAATGTATATTGTTTTAGATTATGTGGGAAAAATTAAACAGTTCCGTGAAAATGGTTTGTTGATGAACACTTGAGATTTACAATTTTTTTTTAATTTAAAAAAATTGAAATATTTGAAAATTTAATTTAATTTAACTGTCAAATGCCTAACCTTTGGGTAAGCTGATATTTATATTGGGGTAAGTTGACAAAATAACGATACGCCTAGATGTAATAAATTTAACTACACATAATTAATACAATATATGTTGTAACAAATCGTAAAACCAGGCAATCCAAAGTCCGCAAGAACTAGACCGAATGACACACGTCAACGGTCGACCACGGAGACTCACATGACGGTGATGATCAAGAAGTGCGGCCTTGATCCGTATGTTGCCATCGGTACTTCTACAGTAGACATTAGTATTTATTTATTATTGTTTTCCATTGATTATTTGAGAAAATCAGGTTCAAGTTTACATCAAATATAATAAAATTATTGAACATTGCCTACCAAGGTGAAAAGTTGCCTTTTGAATTGACGTAGTCTGATTGCCTACCAGGGTGACTATGTTGCACTTACTGCAACAAGTGTGTCAAAAGGAGTTGAACAATCATATATTTTTTTAAGACTTGCCATAATTACGAGCAACGAAGTGCATGGAATCAACTAGTATTACATTTTATTTGGGTAATCTCGATTTCGTTTTTTGTAAATAAATTTGTAATAAAACATACATCAAAATAATTTGAAACTCGATAAATTAAATGTTACTAACTTCACTATGTTAGTCTTATCAAATTATTGAGTATTTTGATATTGGTAATTCGTCATCTTACCAAACTCGTCAACTTACCCCGAGTTCCTCTAATTATTAAATTGGTTACAATACATACATCTGACATATTATATACTATTTTGTAATTGATTAACACACGCACTGAGTACCAATAATTTGTTATATAATAATATTCAATCTAAAAAAAAATTTATTTAAGTCTAACTGATTTTTATTTTTATTTATCAGGTGAATTTCCAACTGATTTTTGTATTAGGTTTCCTGAAGAAAATGAATAATACACGAAAAATGTTTATATTTTACTATAAACTCGTCATGGTGTGAATTAAGATGATTAAATGTAAGAAAAATCGTACTTTATTCTATAAGACGATTTTATATTATTTATTACAATATTTATTTAAAATAATAATTTTTATTGGATAATATACTAATAACATTGTTTTATTTGATAAAGCATATTCATTTTTTGAATATATTATATTATGTATTAATAAAGTCTCACCAACTTTATACAATATTTTTTTTTTTTTTTTGTTAATACCTACACATGTAATTAATGTATTTTGTATAACTTTGATTTTCACAATTTATAAATAAATAAAATTACATTCTATACTTAGCAGTACATTTTATATGAACTCAGTTATAGATTAAAACACTTGAAAAAAAAATTGAAGCTTAAAAGCAATTAGTCTAAAGATATATTATCCATGCCAAAGCAACTTCTTAGAAGACCTGTTTGTGTACACAGAATCGACCCTTGACACATATTGTATATTAGTATAGCACTTTCACCTATAGTAAATAATTATTTTAAACATTGTGCACCAAAAAACTTAAATTTAAAAAAAAATTGGAATAAGTGGGTACCACTTTGCTGTACAGTAGTTGTCGAGTATTTTATTGTAATAGTTTTCTCTGATTGAGTAAAATCAGTGAGGTCCATATTACAAAGTATTAGTTGTTAAATGTTCGCTGTGCTCTTAGATCATATACTGTGGATGGACCCATGGCCTGATATTTGAAGCACATATAAGTGACAAGTCTCTCCTTGAGATTCATTATCTGCGCATACTTGATTATACTCGTAGCATATCTATTCTAATGTTTTTAATTCTCCCAGGGAACTCATGAGTGGTAACTAAAAATTATTGTCTATTGATATCTTGAATATTATCACGGTTTAATGATTATAGTATTATACATCGGTAATGTATTAATGTATGATCAAACGTACAATTTACTTTACATTTACGTATATTATTTAAAATCGTATTCTTTTTAACATAATATTCTTGCTTTTTAATTACATTTTTTGGTGATATTAAGTAAAATGAGTTATAACTCTTGTACATTGTGTTTGAACTCCACCAAGAAAACCCCGGGAATTTCATTACATCAGTAAGTGGTGTACCTATTCAATTTCGGTGCAAAAGTATTTTAATATAATATAGTATTATATGTATTAATTTTTCATTATTATATAGATTTCCAAAAGCTCCATTAATACGGTGTAAATGGCTTGATGCTTGTGAATTTACCGAAACAGATGTTGCGCATAATCGAAAAATATGTCCATTTCATTTTAGTGAAGAATGTTACACCACTGGTTTTAAAAAAGTGCTCAAACCTGGTCGAATTCCTACAGTAAAAATTAGAAAATCAGTAAACAGAAAGTCAGTAAAACGTTTTTGATAAATTAGAATTGCATTCGACCATATAATTTAGCCCAATCTAATACCATGCTATATAATTCTATCATAGATTGTTCAATCCCTTGTCCATTGAGTCTAAACTATCAACTTCATACAGCTATCCCAAAATAAGGAGCCTCTTGATGAATGTGAACAAAGTAAATGTTTTTATATTTACTAACCTAATTAATTATGCAAATTAATGTATTTAACTAAAATATTTTAATATAATATACCTAATTAATAATTTTTGTATTAATTTAAAATTAATTTATATAATATTCAAAGATATTATTTTAGCCACAAGATTTTATTTTATTTTTAGTCATAACTGTTGGTTAAATAACCTAGCATATAATTAATGATACGTTTAAATTATACTACGATATATTTATCTCCCATCGAATTGGGAAATACAAAATAAAAAATAATAAAAAACGGGAATTTTTACCCAAAATCGTTTTTGGTTTTTGGTGTAACACTGTAACTCTAAGACAAATGAACGTAGATATATGACATTTTCACAAGTTTATTCATATTACATTTCTATTATAGCACAATAAAATTCAATTTTTTGAATAAAAAAAAAGCTTGAAAATGTAATACAATAAGGCTCATATTATATATTGTTTCAATGAGATTTGAAAAATATTAAAATTCGATACTCACAATTTTTTTTAAAATTATTTAAAGTTCAAATCTTGACAAAATACATAAAAATGACAAAAATGTGCAGATTAATTCGAGTTAGAATTTCCTAGAAATAACTTTTTTTAAATTTAAAATTTGAGAAAGTAATACAGGATTCCTTATAAGTTTGTGTGGGGTTTTATCGACTCTACCATTTTAGTATCAATTCCGCCGTATTTTTGTTGATTCTGCCGACTATCGATTCCGCGGGTTATTTATTTATGTTGATTCCACTGACTGTTTATTAACAATAACCGACGTATCATATTGTTCAGAATTTTTTTAACAGTTTAGGTTATATTGTAAACTTAGTTTACCATAACAGTATTATTTCTAGTATAAAGTACTAGTTTATTAGTATAAAGTCAGTTTTATTTAAATGAAAACATTTCAAACAATAATTCAAACATTGAGGGTTTGAAATTCATATTTTTGCAACATTTGATATTCACTCGATTTCTCACGTAACGATTTTCTTTTTTGTTGTAATTTAAAAACAAATGACTGTAGATACTTGAAAATTTCACTGAATGTTTAAATTAGTATTTTCTGTATACAATAAAATTTTGATAATAATTTGACTCTTTTTGAGCTGTTTACGGACATTGTCAGTTTTCAATTTTTTTAGTTTTTTTTTCTATAAATATCAATAAAGTTTTATCTGTTAGGCCAAAAAGTGTAAAAAATTAATACAAGGCTCCTGATACATTGTTATAACAGCAGTTGAAAAATATTAAAATACATTGGCACAATTTTTTTTATAAGCATTTAAAGATCGAATTTTGACAAAATTTATCAAATTTTAATTTGAATAATTATTTTGTAGTTAAAAATTTATAAAATGTTCAACTTTTATATCTAAGGATTGAAAATTTAAAACAAGATTCCACGTAAATATTTAATTCTGTTACGAAAAATTCTAAGAAATACATAAGCACAGTTTATTTTTATAGTAATTTTATGTTCAAATTTGGACGAAATTACATATTGAAAAAACTGGAATAACTATTTTAGTTATTTTGTTGTGATTGTATAATATTATTATTTGTGAGTATCTGAAACTTCTAAAGTATACTATTATTATATATCTATGATAGTACCACGGTTTGTTGTTGA
>NC_042495.1:20648091-20650157 GCF_005508785.2 Acyrthosiphon pisum
AAAAAAAAAACTTAAAAAAATTGAAAACTTACAATGTCCGTAAACAGCTCAAAAAGAGTCAAATTTTTTTAAAAATTTTATCATATATATAAAATGCTAATATAAACATTCAGTGAAATTTTCAAGTTTCTACAGTCACTCGTTTTTTAATTACAACAAAATAAGAAAATCGTTACGTAAGAAATCGAGTGAATATCAAATGTTGTAAAAATATGAATTTCAAACGCCCATAAAAATTTAATTTGAGATTCTTATAGACATTTTTTTTTTTGGTAAAGGTAGAATATCCTATAAGGAATCTTGTATTACATTTTAAAATCTTAGATTTAAAAACAAAAATTTTTATGAATTTATAACTCGAAATAATTTGCAAATTTTCGTGATTTTTCCATATTTTGTCATTTTTTGAACTTTAAATGCTTAAAAAAAAAAACTGTGACTAACGATTTTTAATATTTTTCATCTGCCTTTGAAACAATATACTAGGAGCCTTCTATTAAATTTTCAAGCTTTTTTATCCAACAGATAAAATTTTATTGATATTTTTAGAAAAAAAACTAAAAAAAAATGGAAAATAAAAATGTCCGTAAAGAGCTCAAAATACATCAAAATATTTTGAAAATGTTATGGTGTATAGAAGATGCTAAGATAAACATTCAGTCAAAATTTCATGTATCTACGGTAATTTTTTTTAAAGTTACACCAAAAACCAAATTCAATTTTGTGAAAAATCGATTTTGCGTAAAAATTCCCGTTTTTCCTTAATTTTTCTTTTGTTTTTCCCGGCGCTTTTGAAAACTACTGGGAAATTTTAATTTTGACCTCCCCAATGCACCAATGATATTCACTTTCTGATCGAACAAGATACTGAAGTTGAAAATCGTAGCATTATTTCGACTACTTATCGTGTACACAGACACAAAAAAAATAAAAAAATAAATAAAAAAATAAAAAAAAAAAACGTGGGTAAGTGGATTTCGCTCTGCTGTACAGTAGGTTAGAAGTGGGTCACTGTATAATGGATGGTATTAAATTTGAATTCAATGCTATAATATCATGTATAAGAAAAACGATTCTGAGCGGGAGACCGGTATGTTAGTTCTAGGTATAAGACATAATATTATTATTAGTACCTATATTAATTTCCAAATTAATCATATCATAATAATTTATTAGTACTTTATAACGCGTTATACATCAACAAAAAACCCATGTACTATCATAGGATATATATTAGTATACTTTAGAAGTTTCAAGTACCCACGGATAATATTATACAATCACAACAAAAATAACTAAAATAGTTATCCTAGGTATTAATATGTAATTTCGTCCAAATTTGTACTTAAAATGACTATAGAAATAAACTGCGTAAATGTATTTTTTAGATTTTTTGGTAACAGAATTAATTACTTACGTGGAATCTTGTTTTAAATTTTCAATTCTTAGATACAAAAATTGAACATTTTATAAATTTTTAACTACAAAATAATTTTTCAAATTAAACTTTAATACATTTTGTCAAAATTTGATCTTTAAATGCTTATAAAAAAAAATTGTGCCTATGTATTTTTAATATTTTTCAACTGATATTGTAACAATATATCAGGAGCTTTGTATTAAATTTATACACTTTTTGGCCCAACAGATAAAACTTTATTGATATTTATAGAAAAAAAAAACTAAAAAAATTGAAAACTTACAATGTCCGTAAACAGCTCAAAAAGAGTCAAATTATTTTAAAAATTTTATCGTATATATATAATGCTAATATAAACATTCAGTGAAATTTTCAAGTTTCTACAGTCACTCGTTTTTTAATTACAACAAAATAAGAAAATCGTTACGTAAGAAATCGAGTGAATATCAAATGTTGTAAAAATATGAATTTCAAACGCCCATAAAAAATTAATTTGAGATTCTTATAGACATTTTTTTTTTGGTAAAGGTAGAATATCCTAAAAGGTATTTTGTATTACATTTTAAAATCTTAGATTTAAAAAAAAAAATTTTTAAAAATTTATAACTCGAAATAATTTGCAAAATTTTCGTGACTTTTCCATATT
>NC_042495.1:20653530-20656318 GCF_005508785.2 Acyrthosiphon pisum
CAAATTGCGCGTATTTGATTGGCTGTAACTTGATCAATTTTGGACTTAGAAAGTTGGTTCAACTACCAAAATGTATAAAAAATTAGGCAAAAAAAAATTTGTTGTTAAAATAGGTGGTTGTCGTTTAAGAAAAAAAAAGTTGTATTGCGCATGCGCAAGTCTAATTAAGTTAAAAAAATTCATAGGCCATCAAAAAGTGTATTTTTATGTCATAACAACCAAATAGAAAACAGAATTCAAATTGCATTGCCTTAATCAAAGATATTGAGAGTTCTCAATTAGCGATTACACACTGAAAATATATATATTTTTTTCGTAATTTTTGTTTTTGATGAATTTATTGTTGTTTAGCCCACTTATTATTACTTAAGAATCAGTTTGTATTTTTAAATTTTGTTAAGTTTACATTAAGTTATAGTGTGTAGGTACACTGTACCTACTAATGTAATAAAATAGATTTTATATCATAAAATAACATAAACAAAAGACTATTACATTTTGTTATTATTAAAATAAACAATTTACAAATATTCAGCGGATTGATAAACGGCGGCGGCGGAATCAATATGTAAAAATGTTCGGTGGACTTGATACGCGGCGCAATCAATAGATTTTTTCAGGTAAAATGGTAATTTCGGGGCAATCGATATACGCCCGTTCGTCTTCCTACATATTCAACTTTAAAATTGGCTATACAATTTTATTTGTTGGGAGAAAAAGCGATTTGAGGATTTGAGGGTTGAAGTCCCGTACTGTGTGCATTTTTTTCATTTAATTCTCGATATCTCTTCCAAGGCCGGCCACAAGTGTTGTGTCAGTACTTTAGATTAGTACAGTTGTACTTTCAATTACAAGAACCATTTCACTTCATTAAGCAATAACTAGATATATTATACCTATTGATGATTATTAACATTTTAATATTTTCTTCTTTAGCTTTGTTGAAAGATCCTAATCAAGGTAAAGACAAAGTATGGACAGAATTATATTTTAGAAAGTGGCTATTTTAGTGTCCATCCCATATCTGTATCTACTTTAGAGTCATATGCTGTGATAATTCTAAATATTGACTAACAGTTTGTAATCCTATGACTGCTGATTTTATTACCGACTTAATTCAAATTTGAATTGTAACGGAGGCATTATTTTAGTTTTGAATTGTCCCCAAATTGTCTATGTTGTGCATGGTTCTGAGAGAGCAAAATTTAATGAAAAATACGCAGAGTGCCTAAAAAATAACTATAGGTATTACAATTATAAAATGTTCATTATTATATTAGTTATATTAAAACATAATCGTTTCATTATTACCAAAATGAATTAACCATCAATCAACTATTTAAGTTGTTCTCTTACAATTTTGATCACTTCAGTGGAGGTTCCATAATATCATAGCAGCGAATTACGTTTATAAGCTTTGATGTTTTCGCAATCCAGCAATTCTGAAATTGGTTAGCACCAAAAATATAACTATCCTATAATAATCTATGATCTGATAAATGAATGTCGTAGAACAGAATGTCGTATTGACGGTCCTGTTACAATTTAAATTTGAATTATGTTCTAATCATTGGTGATTAGATTACAATTTGTTAGTTAAAATGTAGAATAATAACAGAATAAGACGCAAATAGATAGGTAGATGAAATATCCACTTCCTATATTTTTAGTAAGACTTTTATAGATAATTTATAGAATTCTGAACTGCAATGTGTATAAATATAATTGAATTCTCAAATGTGATCAAATTAATTAGTATTAAAAGTGAATCTGAATTTTGTGTCAATGGTGCTATTCGTTGATCATTTAGTATCATAGTTTTTGTTTTTTTATTATTTTTTTTTATTATTAAAAATCTCGAAATATTTTAATTTATTATCAGACATTTCAACAAAAATTTAAAAACTTTTGAATGAAAAAAAAAGAAAATAAGAGACAGGTAGGTAATAATATTCGTATTCACACTAGTGCACTAAAAAAAAAACAAGCGTCAAGTCGTATCAACGAAAGCCATAAAGCCTAAAACGAAAACGTAAAAACGTGGTACTTACATATTATTTAATAATTAAAATTTTCAGTGTTACCACAAATAAAAACATAATAATTCTTTTTTCTCCATACTGCATACATAATATTATATTATACCGACTAAAATAAGGTTATAATTCTATTATTGTATTAAAATTACTAGATATTTCGTAGACCCCCCCCCCCCACCACTGAAAATATCGTTATAAATTACAAATTAATTTGTATAAACTAAAGAGATACTGAGTAAATATCATTATGAATCAGACTAACATTGTTTTGAAAATAAACCTCCGATAATTGAATTTGGTAGAAAATGGAATTTTCAATTTGAAAAATGTAGTCAAAGTTTGAACTTTAAATATTTATAAAAAAAAAAATCGTACCTATGGATCTTTAAAACTTAACAGCTGCTATTTAAACGACTGACTACTAAATGTCTTACAAGGAACGTTGTCGCCGCCACGACGGTAGACGGTAGGCGCACAGCAACGACGGCACACACACACACACACACACGCACACAACATATTATTTGTTTTTATTTGTATTAAATTTATTATTATTGTTTATTTTTGTTATAATTGTGTCAGCTGTGAATTATATAATATATGTAGATAATGCGCGGTCGGCCGTCGACGTCAAGATTAGCACGGCCGCCGGAATCTTTAGTCTGTTCCATATTGTTAACGAGGAATCAGCGAAAATAATTGTCGTGCGCAAATCGCCGTCCTTTATATTGTAACATAAATTTGTATTG
>NC_042495.1:20656997-20679713 GCF_005508785.2 Acyrthosiphon pisum
ACGTTCACAGGTCGGTCGGTGTGAGTGCGAATTATTTTTGGTGACCGGGCAACACGCTCTATTATTGTAACGTTCCCGGCGTAAACAAACATATTAAATAAGTCATTTTAAGAGCAGTTGAGAAATAATAGAGATCCATAAGTACGATTTTTTTTTATAAGTATTTAAAGTTCAAATTTTGACATCATTGAAAATGTACAAATTATTTAATAGGTTTAGTTAAAAATTTATAAAACTATCAACTTTTATAGCTAAGGATTGAAAATTCAAAACAATGATTCTCACAAGTAGTTTATACTATAACTGAAAATGTTATGCCATTATAAACAATTTGTGAAAAATTGTGCGTTAAAGATTATTCGAGGTCAATCGTCAAAAAACTATTTTTTTTTAATCTAAAAAATAGATCTTAACTCTTAAGGTATAATTATATAACTATGTAAGAGTTGAGGTCCCATTCCCTACACCTACACACTGCAGCGGTAGCGGTTACAGCAAAATTAAGCCAGATACAATTTTTGTAGGTATTGGATCGGTTTGGAAATATTTTACAAATGTTTATGTAACGACGGCACGTTTATTTGCACAATTAACAATATTGTCAATATCACCATAGATAATATAAGAATGGATAGGACATAAGAACTTATCAGATGAAAATTTAGTGTTGCTATTTTTTTTTAAGGTTATTTGGGGCAAATATTAATATAATAGTTGATAAATAATAATAAATATTAAATAACCAAATTTTATTTTGTTAAAATATTATTTTAAAATTTCCATTTTCCAGGCACAGGGGGCACAACAATCAAAATACAAACTAATAAATATCCAATATAACTGACTATCCTGTTATTTTATTATTATTTAATAAAATAGATTTGCACATGACCTTAAAAAGTCCCATATCGTCTTTCTCTCTTTACGTTCTCTCTTCCTCAAAAAAGTACGCGGCCCCATATGGAACTGGTATAGGCATGTCCTATCCATTCTTATATTACCTATGAATATCACAGATATATATATTTCGACGAGTGCGACGTTGACGATGGTTTGGAAAAAGCTGTCACCGCCTTCCACCGTTGGCCGGCCGGCGGCGGTTAGACCGGTTGTCGGTCGCAATCTCGCGGACGTCGATAAAGACACCGCGGACGTTGCGATATAACGACATCGACATTTTCATGCCACCACTGTTGTGGGTGCAGACCCTTTTGGTTTATGCGCTATAAATCATAAAACTACCACATTTTTAAAGAATTATGACTTTTTTATAAAAAGCATAAGGCTAATAGGCTAATATAATTTGTACCGGGGATGGCGAACCTTTTGATAACTGCGTGTCAAATCAAAATGTTTGGTTTGATTTTATATTTGCCACGCGTGTCAGAAACTTTGCAGACCCTTTTTTTTTTTTTTTAGTCGTCGTGTAAGGCATCCGAAACTATCTGTGGTACCTACGTTTGTACGTAAACGCGAAAAACGAATTTATTTATAATCTAATCGTTTACGAGCTTAGGAAATGGAAAGTACAGATTACAATATCTTACGATATATTCCAATAATAAGTTAAAGATAATTTCAAATTATCCAAATTTTTTTGGAAAGTGAATATACGGCCGTACGAAAACAAGTATCAAATAAAAAATATAGAAGATAGAATTATCAACAAGGTTATTGCATTATATTTCTAATGGTAGGTATATGTACGAATTTACGATATCATAATATTCGAATAATTGATGTATATTGTTACACGTCATTTTGTAAGACAAATAAAATTCGTGTGTCGCAGTGGAACTACTTCAGGAATAATAAAAAAATAATATATTATGAATTAATTAGTACTGTTCGTTTTTAATTTTATAAAAATTGATACTAGTTAAATGTATGACAACAATTATCATGAAAATTGTGTGGATAGTAATTTAATAGTTAATTTAAGGATTATACTTTTGCAAATAAATTCCCAAAAAAAATATTTTGAAAAACGTTATTATACATTTCAAATAAATCAACTCCAAAAAAATATAGATATTTTAAAAAATTGTATTAACTATTTGACTTGAATAAACGTACATCGATAAAAATTTGTCTAAGAATAAAATTAGATTTACAAATTGGCAATAATTTTGAATTTTTCTGAAACAAAATTAGGAACAGTTAAAATGTTTGCTGTTAAAAAAATTATATATTGTACTCGGTGTCTATAAATTAAAAAAAATGTTATTAGAACAAAAATTATTTCATTTGTTAGGTTGTTCTGTTACTCCCTGTAAAAACTATACAGTGTATTTAGGTACATAAGCACAAATAATATTAAACTAAAAAATGGCCGTCAATTAACTTGGGATAGAACTTGGGATAGAACCCTTCCCAGTCCACCACTGAGTCCGTATAGGTCTGTGGTTAATACCGTATTCTAAGTCTAAAGATTTCTTCATTCATTAAGCCTATACATAAAGGCTTAAACGTAGAACACAGTTTAAATGGGAATATATGGTTTCCAGTTTAGATACATTGTCGATGGTCGTGTTGCTAGGTACGTTCTTTTTCTTACTTAGCTTCGCGACACTACCGTGCCACTGGATACTAGATCAACTATTTCCTACATTTATTTGATATTTTTGTAAAACATATATTATATATAGATTTATATAAAATTATTATCCTTATTTACCTATACTTATACCTTTTAGTTTTCAGTTTTTCAACTCAGCACCTTGCTTAGTCACTCTATATTGTTCTACTGTTAGATCAATCTTGGATTATGGATCAATAGTTTGGAATCCATTCCTTCAGGTCGAGATCAAGCATGTCCAAAGAATTCAATTTCGCTCCCTTGGCCTTGCTAGATTTTAACTAAAAATTGACCACCTGCCCCCAGCACAATTAGACGCCATTAATGAGAACATTAAAACTCTGTTCACTTAAAAATCGACTAGAAAGAGCTGACCAACTATTTTTGTCCAACTTGCTTCACGAGAGGGTGGATGAATCCTGAAGTGAAGTAGTTTACGTGTACCAAGTATCATACAAGATCACAAGACCCTTTTCTCCTCCCCGCTTTAAGGTCCAACTTTCTGCTTAACGATCCCTTAGTCAGAGCCATGCGTTTGTCAAATAATAATATTAATCTTTGGTCTTAATAAAACATATTTTTCTATCACTCTTATTCCACTTTTTTTTACCTAACCCTTGCATTACCTTAATATTATAACTAATTGTGTATATGTCGTAGGCCATAGTGTTGGTTTTTAGACGGGAATATTGAAAGTCTTGGATGTTGATTGGTGTCTTGGAATATAGAAGGATATCAATGAATTTATACCGAATTCATAGTATTCAGACAAAAGTATTGGAATTTGGACAGAAATATTGGATTCTAACAGGTCGGAGGCCAAACCATTTGGTTATACATTATTTCTGAATAATCATGTTGATAATCTCATAAACAATATTGAATATAGTATCTCGTCTGAATAAAAAAGAAATAAATAGGTCCTTTTAAGTCATAACAGCATTATCAACTATTCAATAAAGCTGTTTATATATAAGCTATATATATATAGCTGTATATATATTCGCTCAATTTTTTAATAACTGTTTTCGATTAGACATTAAATTAATGTAAAAACAAATTTCATTATAAACATTGATTTTGCTCGAGTCAGTAATTCTAATAAGAAGTAAAAATATTGTATGGAATTACAAAAAGAGAAAAATGTTTTACAGGTGTTTCTGAAATGGATGAGGAAACTAGTATAGACGTACTCAGTGTGATGGCCCAATAAAGATTTTTTTGAAATTTATATAGATCTTAAAAATCTGGGTTTATACAAATTATTATTAGAACATTATCTTAAATGTAAAAATAAATGGTTTAGTTGTATTTTTTGCAAAATTCTCATGTGAATCGAGGTTTCACATCATTTTTGCGGTTGTCGTGCGTTTTTCACGCTCGAATCGCCGACTAGAAAAAAAAAATGACGTGGCACATCGATTTGTATGAGAACACTACAAGATAAACAGTGGTGATATTTATTTGTTGTTATTTAAAATACATAATTAATTAACGCATTATTTTACATTGTCAACTAATAAAAATGATAAAATAATAACAAAATTAGGGTTAACACATTTTTAAATGATCGAATTTACTGACATACATTGCTTTGTGTGATTTAGTTGTACAGGTAATAAAATATGATAATTTTTATCCATTAAGTATATATTTTAAAATAACTAAATGACCGTATTTTTTGGATATTGAACAACACTTAAAATTTATTTTTAAGATTTAAGTTTTTAATTTACATTTTGAACAATGGATTACACTGACATTGAATATTCAGTAAGGACATGTTTATGCCAAAGAATTACCTAAGTAATAGAGATGAACTTTTGATGAGAATTAATAATGTAGCTGCAGATATCATTTGACAAACACCAAATTGGTTGGAAAAACTTGGAATCCCTTACATCGTCGGATCGAAGTTAACGAGAGTCACATACTCACGCTGAACAACTGTAGATAAAAATAGGTTTTCAAAATAAAGTGTATTTAATTATAATTATTTTACAACGTAATACAACTTAAATGTATGTCAGTTAATTTGATAATTTAAAACATTGTTAACCCTAATTTTGTAATTATTTTATCATTATTATTGGTTGACAATGTAAAATAATACGTAAATTAATTATGTGTGTTAAATGACAACAAATAAATATCACCACTGTTTATCATGTAGTGTTCTCATAAAAATCGGTGGGCCACACCATTTTTTTAGTCGGTGATTCGAGCGTGAAAAACGTGCGACAAGCACGAAAATATTGTGACACCTCGATTTATATGAGAATTTTTCAAAAAATCTAACTTGACCATTTATTTTTACATTTAAGGTAATGTTCTAAAAATAATATGATTTTAAAGATAGAAAAAAATTTCAAAAAAATCTTCATTGTGCCATCACACTGAGTACGCCTATACTGGTTACCTAATCCATTACAGAAACACCCTGTATGTATATCATAAAATTTAGTTTAAATAATGAAAAGGTTTTATACACAGAACTTTTTTATTCTTATACACTCTTGTCTCTTTTTCCAGTTTTTTGGGTTTTATAAAATGTGTGGATGTCTAATACTTAATGTTAACAATGTATCTGATAATAATTGTATTTATTTATCCATTAAAATTATGGTTATATTCATAAGATAACATGAAAAAAAGATATTGGGTAGAAATCGCTCTGCTGAACAATCTGGTATTGTGACATAGAACATTTTCATTCTAAACCCACAATTTCTCTTTTGTCAAACCAAACTTTAAGATACAAACTAATATACCTACCTACCTACAAGATAAGTTTAAAAACCTTTGATAGTGAAAAATCACGGAATTACTGTTTCAAAAGATCGTTCGTTTACTAAGCATAGAATAACTATGTAGACGATAAGACAAAGTGAATGCTAAGATTTATAATATAGTGTGGCCCTATTTAAAGTTGTCTAATTCTGTCTTTATAATATAATGCTTATAAATTTGTATTATTTATTATTTAAATAAATATTAAGTTTATTTTACCTTATGTATGAGCCATATTTTTTTTTTTTTGGTAAAACCTGACCTTTGAGTTAAAACAGCACTTTAAAAAAAAAAAAAAAAATGTATATGTAAGTACATAGTTTTAATAGTAAAGGCAATTATAGTATTATATAATATTCTATATCGTCCAAATATTAACGTATATCCGGACAACTGTGTCGTTGAAATCCTGTCCCGTTTCGTCAACAAATAATATTTTTTTTGCTAATTTTATTATCAGTTGATAGGGTTGAATCTACTTTAGTTTTTGTTTAAGTTTTAAATCATTATTTACTCAGTTGCAGCCGGTTTCGTCTAAATTTGGACTATATTTCAGCAGGTGTGGCGTTGTAAGTACGTAATATATATCCACACAAAAAAAAAAAATACATTGTCTACTTAATATTTTCTAGTTTAGTTTACTCAATTGTTTACGCATACACATGTTTTGTTTTGCATATGCTAAAAAACCCTTGAATTATAAAAATAAGAAAACATTTTTCTTGCATTATTCTTATACTTAATTCTGAAAATATTTTAAATTTTTTGTGCATACGAACATGGTCAAAATAATTAATATTCTATTAGCTATATTTTTTATGATAAATTGTATTGGATGTATATACGCTGGTGAGTAGGTACATACATATATATATAAATATATTTATATTTTACATTACATGATACATCACAGATTATTGTTTATGGTAAATCATAGGTATAAAATATACAATTTAAATTATAATAATTTATAGACTGTTATTCTAAAGAATTAATAATTGAATCATAATATTAAAATATTAAATAAAATACGATTTTTAAAAAAAAAATTAATGTTTAACACAATAGTCAACAATTCTTTTAAATCTATAAGCAAACACAATATTATTATGATATTTTTTATTTTTAATAACAATTTTTTAAATAAAATTAATAATAATTATATCAGCATAAGTTATTATATTTTACTTTAGAATATACTTTGTTACATTGAGAATGACTCACATATATTATGTTTTCTTGTACTACAAGTCACACGCAATACGACAAAAACTTTTAATTAAGTAGAACTAATTCCGTATTGATAATTTTAATTGATTCATTATCAAATTTTGAAGACAAAATATTATCTGGGCATCTTCAAAGGATTTCGTTGGTATTTTAATGTTAGCTATAAGAATTGCAAAATATTACTATATCAAAGTTCTCATAGCTCATATTAAAATATAAATATCAATAAAACCAAATAAGTTGACTTAGATAAAAGTATTATATTTAAGTTTCACAATATAGGTTAATTCAATATGATATTATAAAAGGACATCACAAAATTGGAATTGCCAAACAAAAATGTTTGTACCTATATTAGGCATACTTAACACATTTTAAAGCAATTTTGACTTCCTCTTCAAAGTCAACCGTATATCTAACAATTAACAACATCATTATTTTTAAGATAAAACATATTTTTTATTAACGTATAATTATTTTAAAACAAAACAAAAAGGTTGTTTCAGTAAGTAATATTGTAATTTATTCTACCTAATCATAATGTTATCACTTTTCTACTAAACCTTTAGTTTTATTTATATAAAAGTAATATGGATAGGTATTTTAATTGTATTCTATGGTGTAAAATATATTACGTGTCGCTAATTTTTAAATTGTATTCGAATAGTTTTATAAATAGCTGCAAATTAATGAATGATAATGTACAAATTTTGTTTTCTACCATATATACCTACCTATTACTTACAGTATTTTTCAATTATTCAATTAGTAAGCATAATAATAACGAATCACTGAATAATTATGAGAGTAGATAGCCACTCGGAAACATAAGGAAAATATAGAATATGTTGAATACCTACTGGTTTTATATAGAAATTCCCGTTTGCTCTGATCTTAGATTTTGAGCAGAGCGATGGATGTATTATGTTTTTTTTGTGTGTGTATATGTCTATAATAAACATTTGGGGCACCAAAAATGCTTTGATTTTCTACTTCAGCATTCATCATCTTTTCTGATAGGAAAGTGAATCTAGTTGGTCCTAAAAAGATTCTCAGTACTTTTCTAAAGCGTCATGAAAAACAAACAAGAATTTGCATTCATATGTATTCACCATTAATTAAATTAGATTATATAAATTGATTTAAATACCAATAAAACCATAAAAGTTTACTTAGATAATAGCATAATATCTAAGTTTCAGAATATAGGTCAATTCAATCTGACATTATAAAAGGACATCACACAAAATTGGTTTTGCTAAACAAAAATGTTTGTACCTATATTATAGGCGTACCTAACACATTTTAAAGTAATTTTGACTTTCTCTTCAAAGTCAATCATATAACAATTAACAACCTCGTAATTTTTAAAATACAACTTTTTTTTTACTAACTAACCAATTCTTATTTTAAAACAATAACAAATAGGTTGTTTAAGTAAGTATTATTATAATTTTTTCCTACTAATCGTAATGTGATCACATTTATATCGTGTAATTTTTATTTATATATAAGTAAGATGGATAAGTATTTTAATTTTATTCAATGATGAAAAATAAATTACGTATTGGTAATTTTTAAATTGTATTCGAATAGTATAATCAATAGCTGCAAATTAATGAAAGTGCATAGGTACTTATTTTTTCACATGTAGATTATCTAATACCTACTGTATTTTTCTTTTATTCAATTATTAATCATATAATATCATAATAAAGCAAAGAATAAGGAGGAGAGGAGAGAACTGGTCTGAAAAATAGGAAAAATACAGAATTCGTCAATTACTGGTTTTGTTCAGAAATTCCAGTTTTCTGAGATCCGTGAAGTTAGTGGAAAACTAATAAAAAGCACTAATTATCACTAATACACGAAGTTTTAGTGCTCAATTAGTGATTTCAGAAAATACAAAAATAAAAATTAGAGCTCCAATCTACCATCAATTATCCACAATTATAAAAACGTCCCGCTAACTGCTCGCTCCGGTATTATAGAAATCACTAATTAACGCTATGTTATCAGCTTTGTGAGATCTTAGATTTTAAGTGAAGTAATGGATATAATGATTTTATAATGTGTGTTTTTTGTGTGCGTGTAAATCCATTACTATCTCTTGGAGCAGTAAAAATGCTTCAATTTTCTACTTAAGCATTGTTTCTAGTAGGAAAGTGAATCTAGTTGGTACTAAAATAATCCCAGTACTTTTCTAAAGCATCATGAAAAACAAACAAGAATTTAAGTTCATATATATTCACTATTTAATAAATTATGATTGATAAAATTATTCAATTATTACAGAATAATTTTTTTTTTTTTTAAATATTTATATTATATTTATTTGATAGAAAATTAAAAAAATAGAATAAATTTAATTCCAGTGCACTGGGTCGACATACAAGAACAATCATTTTATGAATTTCATGATTTTGTATAAATATTCAAGAGATTTATAAAAGTAAAATTAAACAAATTAAATCAACCACCAAATTATTGCTTATATTTTTAAAAGAACGTGAACGTGATCTGGTTTCTATTTAAGAACTGAACGTAAACGTGAAAAAATTCTATTTTTTAGTGTACTTTCGAACACTGTTTACGATATATTTTTTTTTCAAGAATTAAATTATTTATTTATTTCAAACATTACGGCAGAGCCCAATTCTTTACAAGAGTACATTAAGTATATAGTTACATTTAAATATTTAAATATTAATAATTAGGTGTTTAATAGAACAATAAATAACAATTATAACAATAAGATAAATTTAAATAAGGAATGATGTTTGTTCATTAGGTATGCGCATTATACGGTACATAGGATTATTACGGATGTAGTTATGAATGATTATTACGGATGAATTTGGGATTGAGAAGGTTGTATGAGAACGGAGGGAACGCTGTGGTACTTTAAAGTTGATACCGGAGAGAAGAGTGGGAGCGTCAATTGATCCGTCCAAGAGCTTACGTAAAAAAGATAGATTAGTAGTGACTCTTCTATCAAACAGTGAAGTTAGGTGTAGTTCAGTGAGCACCGAGAAGTAGTTATGAGGGACATGATCTATCTTGAGTACATAGGCAGCGAATGATAAGAAACGTCTTTGCACACGCTTTAGTTGAAGGGAGCGAGATGTTGTATGTGGGTCCCATAACATGGAGCCATATTCTACAATAGATCTAACTAAGGAGCAATAGAGCTCTTTTATCGAAAGTTCGAGCTTGAATTCGGAAACTATTCGATTTACAAATCCTAGTACTTTTAGTGCCCTACAACACGAAGATTCGACATCTATAAATAATTTTGATAATGGTATTTGTACCTGTGTTAATAATTGATATAATATATTCTTAATTTTTGAAACTTAAAATGTATTTTTAATAACCACTAAAATTATTGTAGATAAAATGAATAATAATTGTATCAGTATAAGTTATTGTATTTTACTTTACAACGTACATTGAGAAGGATTCACCTGCATGTGTCACCTTGTCTTAATATATGACAGAAAAATTTAACCTAACGGAGTTAATTTTGTATTGTTAACTGTAATTTGTTTAGTATCAAAGTTTGAAATCGAAGTAATATGTGGGTATCTCTAATGAATTTTCTTGTTATTTTATTATTTATGTTAGTTATAAAAATTGCAAAATATGACTAGGTATCTATATCAAAGTGCTCTTATAATTCACATAATCGTAGCAACCGTAACACATAACAAAAATGTTCCCTTTAACAAATTAAGATTTTATACTTTAGATATTATGTATTAAATTATTTATGGAACACTTAAAATTAATGGATACAATAGTCCCCTCAAGAATTTTTTCCCACTCTAACCCCTAGACTTATATTTAACACATCTTAACCAAGTTTTACTTCCTCTTCGAATCAACCATATTACAATCTCATTATCATTGCAATACAACATATTTTCAACATTATTTTTTTTTTTAAAAGATCCAAAAGTAATTGGAGATCCAGAAGTTGATATCGGTGAGTTTTATTATATTGTTTTCTTGCTTTGTGAGATTTTATGGTATTTTACGACCTAAAAACCAGCCATGAGTGCAGCGAAACACTCTGGCCTCGTGACCTATAAGCCCAACCACGCGTATGTGCAAATAACATGTGTATCATATTGTTATTGTAAATGTAAATCATTCCAACGCATATTTTTGGAACAGCGTAATAAGGTAACTTATATTTAAAGAGGACCAAATGCACTCTGTAGTTACTATACTATAGTAGATATTGTTCATGTGTACGTCATGTATGTCTTGTAAGCAGGGATCGAAACCGTTTCAAATTTTAACGGTTATGGTTTTAGTTCTTGAGAACGGTTTTCTAAATTTTCTGGTTTTGGTTTAGGTTTTAAGATCGGTTTTTTAATTTTTTTGGTTTTGGTTTCGGTTTAAAAAAGGTTTTTCAAATATTTTATCAGTTTAAAGAACGGTGTTAGAAAATTTTCGGTTTTGGTTTTTGGAACGGTTTTTAAAAGTTTCCATTTTATTTTCCTGTCTAATTACTGTAGATTCGATTTTTATTATCAATTAACTATTATAAGGGCCGAGTCTAAAGCCCTGAAATATGGCTACTTTGTATAATTAGTGTACAATATACGATATAACAAATAAACGTTCAGCAGAACTAATTTCGTGTTATTAACTTGAATATTTTGTACTTAATTTAGGTGCCTCATGCCTACTTTTACATTCAATATAATATTATGTTGCCATATTATGGTTGAGATCATTATTCGATTACATTAACATTTAATTGTATATTACAATAACATCACACTATATTATTTGTATTTTCAATTTTCAATCATAAGTTTAGTAATAATATATATTATATTAATATTTCGTAATACTCAGTAACTGCATCGGGATTTTTATCAATAAATCCAAACATAATAATTTCTTCGTATAAAAATAGTAGAATTACAAATAATATAATTAACTTTATGGAATTCAAAGAAACCGACATTGGTTTCAAATTTTAATCGGTTTTTCAAGAACAGTACAAGAGCGGTTTTTCAATTCTATGGTTTCGATTTGGGTTTTGAAAACGGTTTTTTAAGGTCTTAGGTTTCGGTTACGGTTTTTTAACCGGTGTTTCAAAGCTTTTGGTTCCGGTTCCAGTTCCGGTGTTCAGAAATGAGAAAACCGCGGTTTTAACCGGTTTTTTGGAAAACCGGTTAAACCGGTTTCGATCCCTGCTTGTAAGCATTGATCCAGAACTTACATTGTTAGAAGACAATTTACTTTTCATACTTATTTATGTGTTTTAGTTATAGTGAAATATTATTTATTATTATTATTATTGTAACTAATTATGTTGTTTATTCACTTTTGTCGATCAATACTATAATCTTCATTCAACAAGAAGTATGATGGATGGGTATTTTAATTTTATTCAATGATGAAAAATAAATTACTTATCGATTATTTTTAAATTTTATTCGAATAGTATTATCAATATCTGCAATTAATGAATGTTCATATTTATATTTTTCGGTCATATGTTCTTACCTAGTACCTACTGCTGTTAGTGCTTTCAGCATATACAAAAATAAAAAATTAGTGTCCCAACCTACCATCGATTATCCACCATTTTAAAAATGTCCCTATAACTTCACGCTACTTCACTAAATAAAATATTTCGTGCGAAAACATATTTTTAGTTTGGTGTGGGGCTGGGGAAACAGCATATGAGGAAAATGTTTTTTTCGGTTGTAAGGGATTTTTGAAAAATTTCGCGTAAGGTCATACAAATTTGTACAAATTCCGTAATAAATATCAGCCAAAAAAAAAATTGCAAAAACACAATATGAGGGGGGGTAGGGAAACTTACGAGAATATTTCGTTCTTCGATTAACGATAAAAATTTAAAATGCTATGTTAAAGATCTGTAAGCAAATTCTTGAATTGTGGTATTATTATATTATTTATCCGTTGTCCGATCGAGTCGGTCGAGATAATGATAATACTAATATGTATTTATGTCCACACGCAATTAACTGACTGTGTACGATCAAATGTCTATTTTAATTGATATACGGCACCCATAATTTCGTTATGAAATCTATTTTCGTTGTTAGTAAAGTATAGTGTATACTCAATAGTCAATAATCAATAGTCATATTATTATGACGTATGTTTGTGTATACACGCCCCCCCCCTCATATGTACGCTACTGATTGTTGTTTTTTGATTCTGATATAAATTAAAAATAATAAGTTAGGTATTTTTAAGTTTCAACTTCAAATTTAATTTAAACTAAAAATTGATAAATAAATAATAAACTCATACTATGTAACTAAAAATAACTTAATTGTTAACAAAAAATTTGAATTTCAAATTCTAGTCGGCAATTTTGAAGATGACTACCCCCCATGATTTTTGAGATCATCACTGATAGTAGGAATATATTATTTAAGACTATCTATTTTTAATTATTTAGAAGTACATTATAAAATTGTAATTGTTTGAGAATTTTAATTTTACTTTTTAGTTGGTAATTTTATAATTGTTAATCTATTGCTACCTCATTATTTTTGAAACATAAAATGTGTTTTTTATAACCACTAACATTATTGTAGATAAAATGAATAATAATTGTGTCAGTATGAGTTATTATATTTTATTTTACAACGTGCCTACGTTGAAAATGACTCACACGCATCCATTTCCTTGTCTTACAAGTCATTCATGTACTATAGACACTTTTAATTCAGCAGAACTAATTTTGTATTGTTAACATTAATTGGTTCATTACCAAATTTGAAGTCGAAGTACTACCTGGGTATCTCCAATGGATTTCGTTGGTATTTTAAAAATTGCAAAATATTACTACCAATATCAAAATACTCATAAAACTCACTCAGAATCATATCGATTAAAATAAAAAAGTTTATCTAGATAATATTATTAAGTTAAGTTGGATAATATTAACATCACAAAATTGATTTTGCTAAACAAAAATATTTTTTTATTAGTTATGGTAATTTACGGGGGTTAAAGTGGGGAGGACGCAGGACACTGTCCCCCTACTTCTGTCGGTGGTTAAAAAGCGTCCCCTTTAACAAATTAGGATTTTATACATTAGATATTATGCATTAAATTAAATATGGAACGCTTAAAACAATATGGATAGATTATTTCCCTCTTGAAATTGTCCCCACTTTAACCCCTGGACTTATTTAACATATCTTAAGTAAGTTCTACTTCCTCATTGAAGTCAACCATATTACAACATCATTATCATTGCAATACAACATATTTTCAACATAAATTATTTTAAAACAAGATCCAAAAGTAAATCAAGATCCAGAAGTTGATATCGGTGAGTTTTATTATATTTTTTTCTTGATTTGTGGTATTTTACGACCTAAAAACCAGCCACGAGTCCAGGGAAACATTCTGGCCTCGTGACCTATAAGCCCAACCGCACATTGGCCCTAAGGTCAAGTCGGTGGAAGTTATAGGTTTTGAGTACAATGTAAGTTAAAATGAATTAACTAGGGAAAAATAATGTTAAAAGAGAGAGACGAGTTAACGCTTTAATAAATAATAACATAAAATAATAAGAGTGAGATTGAGAGCAATTTAAGTTGAATAATATAGGAAAATTCAATCTAATATTAAAATAAACATTTTAAAACAAATTTTACTTCCCCTTCGAAGTCAACCATATTACAATCCATTATCATTGAAATACAAGATATTTTTTACTAATTATTAATTATTTTAAAACAAGATCCAAAAGTTGATCTCGGTAAGTTTTATTATATTGTTTTCTTGCTAATCATAATGAGATCACTTTTCAACTGAATAATTGTTATTTATATATAAATGTTGAAAATATAATTTATATATTATATAATGTTACAACATATTTCATATGTGCAAATACAATAAGCATCATATTGTTATTGTAAATGTAAATCATGCTAACGAGTATTTTTGTAACAGGGTCTTGAGGTCACTTATTTATAAAGACGACCAAATGCACTCTGTAGGCACTACACTAGTAGGTATTGTCCATGTGTACGTCATGTAAGCATTGATCCAGAACTTACATTGTTAGAAGACAATTTACTTTTCATACTTAGTTATGTGTTTTAGTTATAATGCAATATTTTTCATTATTATTGTAACTAATTATGTTGTTTATTCACTTTTGTCGATCGATACTATAATCCTTATGCAACAATAAGTATGATGGATGGATATTTTAATTTTATTCAATGATGAAAAATTAATTACTTATCGCTTATTGTTAAATTTTATTATTAGAAAATTGTATTAATGAATGTAGATATTTATATTTTTCGGACATATGAACTTACCTAGTACCTACTGTTGTTAGTGCTTTCAGCGAATACAAAAAGAAAAATTAGTGCTCCGACCTATAGGTACCATCGATTATCCACACTTAAAAATGTCCCTCTAACTTCACGCTGCAGAAATATGAAAAGCTCTAATTAACGCTATTCCATCAATGTTCTATGATTTTAGATTTTAAACGTAGCCATGAATGTATTGATTTTATAGTGTGTGTAAATCTATCATTATCTTTTGGAGTAATAAAAATGTTTCGATTTTCTACTTCAGCATTGTTTCTAGTAGGAAGGTGAATCTAGTTGGTCCTAAAATATTCCCAATACTTTTCTAAAGCATCATGAAAAAGAAACAAGAATTTACGTTAATATTTATTTATAATTTAATAAATAATGATTAATAATAGGTATCATTTCATTATTATTATTACATTTTACTCATTTGATTACAAATTCTAAAAACAGAATAAATTAAATTCCAGTGCACTGGCTCGACATAAAACAACAATAATATTATGAACTTCACGATTTTGTATAAGTATTTAAACGATCTATAAAAGTAAAATACAACAATTTAAATGAACCACCAAATGATCGCTTATATTTTTTAAAAAACGTGACAATGATCGGGTTTCTATTGAAGAACTGAACGTGAACGTGAACAAATTCTATATTTTAGTGAACTTTCCGAACACTGTTTACGATATATTTTTTTTTAAGAATTAAATTATACATCTATAAATATGTTTAATAATGGTATTTGCACTGTTTATAATTCATATAATATATTCTTAATTTTTGAAACTTAAAATGTTTTTTTAATAACCACTAACATTATTGTAGATGAAATGAATAATAATTGTATCAGTATAAGTTATTGTATTTTACTTTACAACGTACATTGAGAAGGATTCACCTGACTGTGTCTCTTTGTCTTACTATACGACAGACACTTTTAATCCAACAGAACTAATTTTGAATTGTCAACTTTAATTGGTTTATTACCAAATTTTGAGATCGAAGTAATATGTGGGTATCTCCAATGAATTATCTTAGTATTTTATTATTTATGTTAGTTATAAAAATTGCAAAATTTGAATATCTATATCAAAGTGTTCTTATAACTCACATAACCATTTAAATATTAATAAAACCCAAAAACACATTAGGTATGTTAAAATGAACATCACAAAATTGAATTTGGTAAACGAAAATGTTTGGATATTTGTCATACTAAACACATTTTAAAGCGAATTTGACTTCCTCTTCAACCATATTAAAACCTCATTATCTTAATACAACATATTTTTACTAACCATTAATTGTTTTAAAACATGATCCAAAAGTATATGAAGATCCAGAAGATAATCTCGGTAAATTAACTGTTTATTTTTTTTCTCACTAATCATAATGTGCTCACTTTTCTACTGTATAATTGTTATTTATATAAATGCCTGATGGATAGGTATTTTATTATGATTATTTTTAATTATAGTGTTTATACTTACGCTAATTATAATAATGTGTTCTTAATAATCATTAATCAACCTATCTAAACAATATTCACGAGTTATAACTATACTATAATACTATTATCATTTAAAAATATATATTTAAAATTCAATTGTTTGAGAGTTTTATATTTTTAGATAATTGCGATAACATTGGTGTCAGTATTGGTAAGTTAATATTAGATTATTTTACTTTCCAACATACTTTGATAATGACTCATTACTTACCCAAATGTGTTTCCTTGTCTTACGAATGTAGGTACGCCAGAAAATTACAGTTTATTAGAACTAATTATTTATTGTTAACATTAATTGACTCATTATCAAACATTGTGGTTGGAATATTATCCATTATCTAGGTATCGCATAATGATTTCATTGGTATTTAAATTTTTAATTTTCTATTAAGATTTCAAAATATGCTAATGAATTCATAACTCACGTCATTAATATTCAATTATCAATCAAATAGTATATATTGGACTGTATAATATTATTATATTTAAATTAGGTAGGTAATATTGTAAATGCAATATAATATTAAAATTAACATAACCTACTAAATTGGTTTTCTCAACATAAATTAAAGTACTTTAAATGTTTTTGAAATAGTTTGACTTCCTCTTCATAATTATTTTTATTAATTATTTTAGAAAAGCTGAATGAAAATAATCTCATTGGTATTTAAATTTTTAAGTTTTTATTAAGATTTCGAAACATTGCAATGGCCAATGGGTATCAAAATGCTAATAAAGTCATAACTCGCATCATTTATATTCAAATATCAATCAAATAGTCAATTTCGGACTGTTTAATATTATTATATTTAAATTAGACAGGTAATATTTAGGTCAATTCAATATAATATTACAATTAACATAACCTACTAAATTGGTTTTTCTGAACATAAATTAAGGTACTTTAAATGTGTTTGAAATGGTTTGACTTCCTCTTCATAATCAGCCATATTGCAACATAATTATTTTTGAAATGGAACATTTTATTAACTAAAATTAATTATTTTAGTTGGCCTGAATAAAGGTAATTATTATTTATTATTATATTTTACTTTTCAGCACGCCTATATATTACACATGTACATACATAGAGTTCCACTAATTGAAGGGTGAAATTCAAAACGTGGTATTGCCAAAATTTCAAAAATCGAGTTAAACATCGATTTTTATGGTAAAAAATATGAGGAATTCAATTTTGCAGTCAGAATTAAAGTATATTGATTACGTTTGTAAATTAAGTCGATTTTAAAACTGATGTTCAATGCATAATGTGATATTACATGTTTAATCATGTTCAAGTAAAACGTATTATTGCCCATGCTATTAGTATTGGAGCATACTTGATATCATTGAAAAATGTGATATTGCCGGCGATAATGCGTTTTGTATCAACAGAAATAGGAATAACTTTTAAACGTGGTATTGCCATTACCTTTTCAAAACCTGCAATACCAGGTTTTGGTCTGACACGAAATTTTTAAAGCATTAAAAACAATATTTACAATTTTGGTGGATTTATTTTTCCACTGTCAATCGTTTACTTTTTATTTTTTCATATAAATATACTTATTCTGAATGTTTATAGTCGTCAGAAAATGTGTTACAGTTTTCCTTGATTTGTGTACATTTTGGTTTTTGGCAAAACCACCTTTTGCCTTTCTGCCTTTCAATTATAATGTGATACATTTTCATCAAATTTTAGTCATACCTCTTACGTTTTAAAACGAGTTTGACTTCATTTTCAAAGTCTACCATATATGTCCATATCACAAACTCATTATCTTTGAAATATAACATATTTTTTGTCATGCCTGCACCGAAAGTTTGACTTTTTATAGCAGTTGAAGCGTTGGAAAGCGTCCTTTTCCCGTCCGGTGGGTGGTAAAGCGGGAGTCCCTAAAAGTATGTTGCGGTAAAGTGGAAATCTCAAAAAATTCCGGGTGGTAAAGTGGAAATCCCTAAAAGTGCTGGCCGCACATATCACGCGCGTATCCCCTGCACAACCAGACACTGAAATCTATATCACGGGCTATACAAAACATAAACTTTTGGATAAATCTTATATTAATATTATAACCTCCGTGCGTGACGCTTAAAATAAATAAAACCAAATCGTTTCTTTCATGAAATGTTGTTGCCGTACAATAGTCTGGTTGTTGCATAGATCCCTACATTACTTTTGCCATGATCAATGAACGCAGAGGCGTGACAAAAAATAGTACGTGTGGCTCGTGCGAGAAGGCAATTTCAGTTTTGGGCGAAATGCAGCCCTCAAATACGGATCGTGGTGCACGCGTCGCCCGTGACTGAAATAGCTCACTTTCCGCCCTCGCGACACAATATACTATTTCACTAACCATTAATTATTTCATAAAAAGGCCAACTTGGCTGCCTCAGTAAGTATCATCATAATTGTTTTTTACTAATCATAATGTGATCAATTACCTACTGTACCTATAATTATTATTTTCTATTATAATAGAAAAAAATTGCAATTATTGATTGTAATTTTTTTTTTGACACGTTTATCTTGTGGCTGGCGTCGTTTTATAATTTTGTTCGACAAAGAGATGAACGTTACAGTTTCCGACGAACGTTTATCGTGTTGAGGCTTGAAGCCTAAAATATTATTGTATTTTTCTGACCGATTACACGTTGCAGTTGCCATGCCAACCAAACCAAACAATAACAAAGATGCAATTGAGGTACTTCTAGTTGTTTTATTTAAAAAATATTAAGATGTTTGAATTGGTGTACAAGTTTACTTTGTATCGGTCAAGCAGGTTTTAAATATTTTTTATAAAATTTAAAATATTTATTCTCATCAAAATATTGCTACAATTGAAAAAGTACTTCGCCGATGCAAAGTAAACTTGTATACTAATTCAAACATCTTTACATTTCTGAAATCGAACAACTAGAAGTACCTTAATTTTTGTCAGGCGCTTAATTTTTTATTCATATGTTACACGTGTGTTAGACAGTGTTGGGAAAGTTCCTTTCAAAAAGGAATTCGTTCCCGTTCCTCATTCCTGTCGCGAAAAAAGAACGCGTTCCCGTTCCTTTACACATTTTTTACGTTGTCAATGGTGTCTTTGCGAAAAACTTTTAAGTCAGAAATTATCGGTTAACTAACTCCTTCCTAAGGAGCACCGATTTAAACAAAAATGATTTGTTTTATATTCTGTTCCACGAGAGAACAATCAGTCCGCCGACTGATTCTCGTCAGGGCCGCACATTCGATATCGTTTAAATTAAAACGACTCACGTCTCATATCAAGACGATAGTCGATAAAACGTATGATATCAGGTATAAGAAGAGAGAAAGTTCAATATCTACGAGAGAGATAGACTATAAGAGTGCTTTTTGAGGTTAAGTTATCTTTGGCGCTCTTACAACCTCAAAAATTGTATACCTTTATTCTCAGTTGATAAGCTCGATGTCCTATCCATTCTTATAATAGGTATCTATGATTATATACCTTGTATAAATTGGAACTAAACTAAAATATACCTACGATACCTAGGTTGTTCGTTTTACTATTTACTAATGATTGATGAAGTAATACCAAAATACCAACACTAAATATATTCTAGAAAATATTATTATTAAAAACAACTTTCATTTTTATTTTTTTTTTCATTATTTGAGGAACGGAAATGTTCGTTCAAGTTCCTTAAAAATAGGAACTCTTTCCCGTTCCTCGTTTCTATATTTTAAATAGAACTTGTTCCGAGCCTCGTTCCTTAAAGAACGCGTTCCTTCACAACACTGGTGTTAGACAAAGACAGCAAATCGCCGCATGCAACGCCCTTAAGATGAAGGAGTTATTTCAATATAGGCAATTTTTTATGCGCGTTAAGGTGGGTCGTGTAAATGTGTGCATACTAAGTGATCATTAGTGTGAGTGGCTGTACATAAAATAAATGGCGGAGCAATCCTGAACTTATATGTCAATTACGCTGCATTTACATTACTAATTAGGTACATATTATGTGCTTTTTAGTGAAACACTGATACTTAGTTTCATATTTCCAATGATATACGTACATTTGCCTACTCCCACCCATTTCAATTTTTCAATAATATAGCTTATTGTGTGACATTATAGTATGAACAATTATTTTACATATCTAAAAGAAAAAGGACCACAAGGGGGGGAAATAAAAAAAATTCTTCTAGTTCTTACATATTATGGACTCCCGTATTTTAGTTTCACTTCTGTAATTATTTTAACAGTTGAAATATATAGTGAAATCATACAACTGAATACTGGTACTCATTGGTGTAAATTATAAAATATAATTACTGCAGGTATGGCTTTGACTTATATAATAATATAATATGTAACTATTACGAATTTAATTTTTAAACTAATTTAATTGTATACCTAGTTGTATAAACATTAAATGCATAATTTATTTATAATACCTATGATATTTTTTAAATATTACGAGAAGTCGATGTTGTTACTTTTTTTGAAACATCATAATATAATTACAGTGGACTTAGAATGTAATGGTATTATAAAATTGGAAACCAATGGTAAGTAATTCATTTAGATCTTTGAATATCAAAATCATTTTTGATAATATGTATTTCATTAAATTGCTCTTTATTTTTAGTATGCTCTCTACTACCTATAATGTAGTTAATATTTAGTGTAGACCTAAAATATAAAAATTATAGTTTTATTGAAAAACTAAAAAATTCAGTATAATGCAAGGAACACAAAAATTTCACAGCTTATCATTTTTATTGGTTCTATTTGTTGTAAAAGACCCAAAAATATGGATGAGTGATTTCTATGTTTGTCAACCATTAGCACCGTCTTCCTTAATCTTTTTACCAACATAGTTTACATTCTAATATAAATACTAATAGACACATAGACATAGTTATTTAACTGAATTAGATAGGTTGTCCAAAATTAAATTTCCCTTAAATTGGCGATCATAGTATTCCTTAAAATGGGCTAAAATTGCAAGTTTTTACAGTAATTTAAATATTTTTACATAGCGTATTATAATAAATCCGGATGGAAGATCAAAGTTAAAGACTTTGGTTAGTATACATTGATTATTTATAGTATTGTAATTTAATATTTAATAATATACATTAGGCAAATAGGATGAAAAAATATTTTACATACTACATTGGTAATCACCAATTAGTGTCATCGAGTAGCAACTAGTATTCATTTTGGAAGTTGACACTAGAAAAAAAAAATAATACTATCACTCCAATTACATTAACTTTATGGTGATACTTATCAATCCCACATCCTTGTTGTTTAAAAATACATTTTATTTAATCGTATGTCTCGTTAAAATAGTGTCAATTTATTATAACTAGGTGGTTAGCACGGGTTTTTATTCCTAAGTCTTCAGCTAGTTATCTGGTGCGACGCTATTTATAAAACATTAAATATATTTTGTGCGTGTTTAATATGCACTAGGTGGTAGCACTGAACACAGCTTTATTTGGGTAAGTTTTGAATGAAACTCACTGCCCTTCAGAGATTTTCCAATGTGGTCTCTATCTTATTGGCTAGTTAGGTTGAACGTTGACCCTGTTGCCAATTATAAGCTTAAGCAGTCAGATTCTGGATCGATACTACATCAGAAAGTTCAAGTTAGCTAGAACTGAGGTCTGATGTATACTAAAACCAAGATACACCTATATAGTCTATATTTTTTGTTTTTCACAGCATTAAAAAGTAAGTTTTACCGAATTTTATATACACAAAAACTACTGGTCCGTTTCCAAAAGTTATATCAATAGATCGCTTGATACTTGGAGGGTGTTTATAGCTTATTTTTTTAACCCCTATAATATGTAACATTGTAGCTGAAGTGTAGGTTATACATGATTTTATTTCAGCTCACAAAAAATGAATATTTTTTATTTAGTTTATTTAAATGGCTTCTATTGGTAACCAATAGAATATCTAATATTATTAGAAATATGGTATATATATTTTTTTACAAATCTACAAACTTATCCTAACTGACTGAATAATTCATCTGGCTTGACTGATATGCAGTTTGTTTAGTAATTTCGTTTTATTATGTAAAGACCTACTAAGAAAGGATTTTCCAAAATTCTCATGTAGAAAAGAACTGAAACAATGATTTTTAGGTTCACGGTGGATATTGGAACTTATTTTTTTTAAAACGGTATCGTATCTATGTACGTTATTAAAAAAAAACGGGGATGATGTGTGATTATTAGGGAACGGATTTTATTG
>NC_042495.1:20679763-20688942 GCF_005508785.2 Acyrthosiphon pisum
TTTATTATTTTTAGTTTGTATTACTATGACTATAATTCTGATAAATGATAATACAATAAGTAATTTACAATAAGTAAATTTAATGTATATTAATTATGTGCTTTGCTTTTTAAAATTGTATTTTTTTTCGCTTTTTTCCGCCTTTACGAGTTGATTACTTACCACTTTCTATTTCCAAAAACTCACAAAGTGTAGTTGAAATTTGTCATAATTACTGCTTTAATAACTTCTACTCTGAGTCGGTTCCTCTCATCAGTCCATAAGTTTTTCATTACTGATAAAATACGTTCCACAAATGCATTTGTTGGCGAAACAGCAAAAATATATTCTATTATTTTCAATAATTTAGGAGCATCTATTTTTATTAAAATTTTAGACCATTTTTGGAATAATGACAAATTGTAGGTAAAATATCGTTTAAAAGAACTATTTCTGAAAACAACTGGTCGCCATTTATTTCAATTTCTTTGCTTTTACAAATTATTTATATCAATTGGATTTTCTAAGTTAAACATCGTGACTTGTTCGTTAAACGAATACGGATACTGTAATCATTATATACCATTTACATATCATTTGTAACCATTTTTCAAGATAGTGTATAATTGTTGAATATACAATCAATGCGTCTTTTTCAAATTTCAATTTCTCAGACTGTTCAAGATAAATTAAGCCTTGATTAGTTTTAAAACCAAAACATTTTTTTTCATACCGTGATTTAAATTCATTTAATACATTTTTAAAAATATAATGAATTTCACTTATCTCAATAAAATTACTTTCAACAGTTTTTATTTTAGTGTGGAATAAATACATAATGTTATGAACAAAGTAAATATATAGGTCTGGTAAACTCGAATTTTGATCACCTCGAAGTTCGTTTTCTTGGTCAGATATAAAAGACCAAATAACATTGTTAACATTTTCTTCTCCTTGACTAAGAAAATACGATTTTAAAACGGGCCATGATTGTAAAAGTTTATCTATAGCTTGGTACAATGAAAGAAATCTTGTTTTTGCGTGACGAATAATCGATACAAATTCTGTATCCATAAAATCAAAAAAGTTTTTAAGTTCATGTAATTTTTTAGCACTTAATGAAAATTCAGAATGAATTTTTAAAATTAAATTTTCAACATCATAAGTCAACTTTTGTAAACCAAATGTTACTGTATTATGCAAAATATGCATATGACAATGCCCCGGTATTAAATGTGGTAAATTTAATTGATCTCTTAAATAAACAAAAACCGATTTATTTTTGCCATAGTTAACTGAACATTTATCGGCTCCATACGAAACAAGTTTTTTTAAATTTATATTATTTTTTTCAAGACATTCTATTAAACAGCCACCAACAGATAGAGATGTCTCGTGTGCATTTTCATAGAAATCCAAAATACGTGTACATGTAGCAATATTTTTATCGAAGAATCTAATAGCAACAGGAAAAAACTTTTTATTCCCTTTATTCGATGCATCAGTCGCGATAGAAAAATATGTGTCTTTTAGCTGTTTTAAAACTAATTCTATTGAATATGAACCTAATAAATTTTCTACTAAAGCAGTAATTTTAGTACGACCACAATGAATTTTAGAAGCTGGAGTTGAAACAGAAAAATAATTCTTTAATAGTTAATTACCGCAGTCTTGAGACAAGTAACTATGATGATGTTTTATACCACGAATATGTATCTTATCTTAACCATTTATCTAAAAATACACACATGCATCTAGGTTTTTTTTCAGCGGTTTCGATTCACAATCACTTTCACTACTCGACATTTTAAATAAAACACTATACACGCAAATTCACGTCAAATGACAAATATGAGCTAACGAGTAACGACTTTTTTTTTTAATTAGTCTTCGTTGTAGCCTACAACTTGTAGGTAGATACCAAAGTCCGTACATGAACGACAAGAATTGTATTGGATCTTTTATAATTTTTATTACCACGATTATTTATTGATATATGTAAAGAATGTATACATCATAGGTACTATATTATATTATCTAAAAGTTAATAATGCTATTGCATAAATACATCGAGGGACTTAGGAAAAACCGAGACATTTAATAGTTTATGGCATCCAGTTGAAAGGTATACCTGTACACTGGACAGGACCCAGAAAATCTGAACTGTCCAGGTGAAAACTGGACGGTTGGCAACCCTATTGTATATACATATTTTTATTGGAATGGGATATTTTTAATCTGATAAAAAATGTGCACGATTCAGATCATTCTTATTAAAATAAACCCAATTTTATTTTACATATTTTTACATATTTGGGAAAAATACATATATTCACATATTTTGTAAATAACTGAATATTTCGTAAATATTTGGATATTTTTGGTTATTTTCGTCAATTTACATCGACGTCAAATATTATTTGCCTTATCTGAATTTAATATTTGTAACTTTCAATGACGATAAACATTATCTACGTTTTTTTAAACAGACTTACGTACTTTATACACTGTTATCGTAACTGGAAAAGTGGGTAGGTAACGTGTTAATTCAATGTTACGGTCTTCACTCTTAAGTCTTCAGTGTATGTCTAGTTACTGTTCTGGCGGGCGTAATTATTTGCATCGTAGCTATTTTTTTTCTTCATACCTACATCGAAATTTTGTTGTTTTTCATAAAATTGTTTAGAATGCCATTTTACGACCAAATCGCCGCCATTTTACATTTTTAAATCTTAGAGAATACGTAGTTTCGCATTGTTTTAATAATTAGATAAGAGATAAGATTTTCTTTTTTTAGTAGTTTCACATTGTTTTAATAATTAGATAAGAGATAAGATTTTTAATTAAACGCTTATTACATAATATTTTGATTTTATTTTTACATATTTCAATAAAAATAAATAGTCATATTTTGATTTTTTTATTACAATAAAATCCGTTCTCTAGTGATTATTTGTCAAAGGCTTTTTTATTGGTTCTGGTGGCTCTTCAATATTAGGAAGAATAATTTTTCCAGACGCGCAGCACATACCGTTCGCTTCATCAGTCCATTTATTAGCAAAACATTTAGGACCAATCTTATTTATTGCTCCGATTTGGATGCTATTCCAATGAGCATAATCAATTTTGCGGATTGTAACTGAATGTTGATCCGTTACTATGAGCAAAAATGATATTGCTACGTTCTAATTTTTAACAACGACTCTTGTCTTTCTCTCTGTGCCATAAGCTGCTGTGACCGTTTGGTGCTACATTCTCTTGCCCATGCTCGCGAGTTTCTGTCTCTATTTTCAGCAAGGCACTGTGAACGTTCGGTGCAAGATTCTCTGGTCTGCGATTCCGCCGCGTACTCTCTCTGACTTGCGAGACAATCTGAATTATCGGAAGAAGATTCTCCAATACAACGTATTTTTCCATTTGAAACGATTTCTTTTCCTAGACATATTGTTTGGAAATATTCTTTTTCAAATCAGAGAACATAAGAATAAACAGTGTACAAAGTGCATAATAAATGTTTGCAATTGAATGTAAACAATAACTGGCTGATAAAATCCCCATGTCAATGGATTGAAATTTGAAACTACTGAGCTTTTGAGCTACACATTACACAAACTCATAGCGGGCTATTGGTAAAAGAATTTTCAAAATCGGTTCATTCAAATCAGAGATTACCCCCTACAACCTCACAAACTTTACCTCTTTATAATAATAGTAATATGGATGAAGAAACAAGTCTTTGGCACATGCAACGGATTCCGGGACCGCTAATATTATATATTTTATTCATATTGTATTTAATGTATTGCTTAGAAAATTATCCAGATCCAGATAACTCATGTAAGTAATTTTATTTTTGTCAATGTTCTATGACGATTATTGTTTAAAATATTGTTTTTGATAAAATAAAATATAAATTGTCAATAATTAATTTATATTTAATACTGTGCATCTAAATTAAAAATGTTTTGCTAATTAAGTAACAATAAATACCTACCTAAAACTAATGCATATTGTTTCAGATTATGTGGAAAAATTAATAGAGTACCGTGGAGAGGGTAAGTTGACGAACACTTAAGATTTAATATTTTTTTTTAATTTAAAATTCGTCAAATGCCCAACATTTGGTAAGCTGACTTTTATATTGGGGTAAAATGACATAATAACGATACGCCTAGAAATAATAAATTTGACTACTCATAATTAATGCAAAATATGTTGTGTTAATTTTTAAAAATAAATTTTACTTGGTATAATTTATAAATAAAATATATTGGGGTAAGTATTTACCCGTACTAGTAGTGTTTTTTGTTTTTATTAATAACTTATAAAAAAAATGTAAATCAAATAAATAACATATCAAATGACACTTAAGAATGAATGTTATTCAATGTTCTGTTAAAATATTTAATTTTACCTGAAACTGCTTTTTGTTAATCGTTATGACAACAGTTTAAATAATAATATACAATATACAATATATTATACAGTGGTCGCCACTTAATATAACCACTTTCGTACGCGACATAACTGATAACATTATCTGATTGATTAGACTAAACGAAAGTTAAAAAAGTTATAAAAAATAATAAAACCTACTGTTCCGGCGAGGAAATAAATTTAAGTGGACTGTATTTTTTGATATATTCAATGTAGAATAAATATGATAATTTCTTAATAAAGGTACCTACTGCGACAGTAACCAAAATATAATAATTTATGTTAGGTTTGAATTGTAATAATAATGTGTATGAAGTCCATCTGTGCAAGTTCTGCCTTGCTGCAGAAAGCTCCGTTGAACACGCGGCTGCTGCTGCTGATGCTGCGCCGTCAACTGCGTTCTGTCCTCGTTGGTCCGTATGCGATGTGGCCGGTCCCGTGTTCTGTGACAAACCGGCGGGCGCCAGCGGAGTCAGTCACAGAATATGGAACCGACGCGACAGCTTATTTATTCATTTTCGCCGAATACGCGGGTCATCAAAAAGATTCGTTTTGCGCAATTTGTAACTGTACATTATTGCAACCGGTGTCCCTTGTGACCGAACCGGTCTGACCCGCGCTTTGCATAATTCATAGATCCGGCCGATACAGTCGTACGCCTCCCAAAGTCAAACGTGCTTGGTGCAGTGTTTTATTCGTGACTATCGGCTCACGATAGTGCCGACCGTCTGTATTCCGAATCACATCATATAATGCACACACAAATAGTTGGCCGTCTGCCCAGTGTGATATCATTTTTCAAATAACTATATTACCCTTAAGAAAGATTATGATGACATCGGAAAATACTTCGCGTGGCGCGAACACCTACGTTAATTAATAAAAAATAATAATGTAGTGTTGCATCAAATTTTATGATCATAATTCATAACCCATAGTTATTAAAAATATTATTATTTTATTTATTATTACTTATTTCTAATTAAAGTACATATTATATAGGTATAAATTAGTAATTTAAAATTTAAAAAATAAAATAAAATGTAAATAAATATATGTAGGTACTACCACTAACTAGAGCTCCATTAAATGACAGGATCTTTCCAATAACGTCCAACAAACCAGATAGAACCGTTTCGGATGGCTTTTGGAACTTTTAAAAAAAGTTGGCCGAGTCGCATTTTTTCAAAAATTCGTAAGAAATAAATAGAGTTCCAACAAATGGCGGGATATTTCCAACAACGTCCAACAAACCGTTTACAAGAGTTTTGGATGGTTTTTGGAAATTTTGAAAAAAGTTGGCCAATGGTGTGAAGTTAGCGGCACTTTTTCAAAAATTCGTATACAATAAATGGAGTTCCAACAAATGGCAGGACCTTTCCAACAATGTCCAACAAACCGTGGAGAACAGTTTTGTTGAGTTTTTATGTGTTTGATTTAATGTTGGCCGTTAGTGTGAACTTAGCGGCAGTTTTGGAAAATTGTTTATACATTTTTAATGATGGTCCAACAAATTGTAAAATCTTTCCAACAATGTCCAACAAACGTCCAACAAAATTGTTGGAGAGGTTTAATTGAAATCTGTTACATGATTGCCACCAAGTTCACGAACGTCAATATTTTCACGTTTTTTCCAGCGATCAAACCATCCTTCTGAGACAATAAAATAATTTTCTATACCCATTTTTTTCGCAAGTTCTTCAGCTGTTTGACGCAATATTGAACCATTAATACGCGCATCATTTTTTTCTAACATTAATAAACCATAATGATAATACTGATTCAACCTGTTCTTCTTTCCCACTGCGTATCCTCTTTATGCTTGGATTTTTATTAAGTGTTACTAAATTTTCTATTTCAACTCGTTTTTTTAATAATTTTCACAATAACAATTGGAAAATTTGTAGCTTTATAGCTGCTTCTCGTTGACCCATTTTTGGTAAATTGTCGTAAGTTTGTAATATTGATATTTTATCATAAATTGTTAGGTAATTTCTTTTTCTTTTTTCGCTCATTTTTACGCACACGCGACATGGATGCATACGAACGCGATACTGGTTGACGGGCAGCAACGGTACTTTCTTAATGGTGTACGAACGAAAGGTAAATATAAATGTGATATCAATGTGTAAAGACATTTTTATTTTTTTTGTGAGCCATTCGACGAAACTCAGACATTTTCTTTGTCTAACAACTACATAATGATGATTTTATGATCTCAAACTGGATATATTATGCGGTGTATTGATTACAATAACCGACATAATTTATACATATAAGTAGACATACGGCCCGTACTCATAATTTTCGATAACAATAAACGTTTGATAACATTGACCGTGATTATAATAAGTGGTGACCACTGTATATAATATAAAGGAAATTATCCCCCTGAGAAATCAACGCAGATCCCAAACCACTGGATGAATCTGGCTGACATTTTCAGGATATATTAATATTATAATTTCACCATACTTTAAGAAAGGTTTTTTGGCAGTTCAACCCCTAAAGGGGAATTAAGGAGTTGTAAGAATACAACAGTGGTGCCATCTAACAATCAATATCTAATCTTTTGTTTATAAATGGTTGCTATTTGTTTTAATTATTATTAATATAACTATTATGATTAACTCTCTATAGGTACATACGATTTTTTTTTTATCATTTTTTAACACTATTTTTCCAGGAATTCTGCGTTGATTATGCAGGGGATTAATGTTTATTGATTAGTGGTTGTCATTGGCAATATAATATCGGTATAGTTTATAATTACATGCCGACGTCATTGTTAATTTATATAATGTATATTTAATCTATATATAATATAAAATCCAAATATCACTGACTCACTGATCGCTGTATTGCAAAAGCTACTCAATGTACGAACTTGACATTTTAAATTGTGTTTCGTCTAATACTTTGACCGTGCAATAAAATAGGATTTGTCGAAATTCACGTTTTAAATAGGTGCTCAAACAGAGACATTGAGATTCACGATGGAAATTTAAATTTTATTTTACTTGTTAATAGGCACCATGGGTACTTCTACAGTAGAAATTAGTATTTATTTATTATTGTTTTCCATTGATTATTCGAGAAAATCAGGTACAAGCTTACACCAAATATAATAATTGAACATTGCCTACCAAGGTGAAAAGTTGCCCTTTGACCGCAATCTAACGTAGTCTGATTGCCTACCAGGGTGGCTAAGTTGCACTTACTGCAGCAAGTTACACCCAAAAGGAGTTGAACAATCATATATTTTTTGAAGACTTGCGATAATTACGGGCAATGAAGAGCATGTGATCAGCTGGTATTACATATTATTTGGATAATCTCGATTTCATTTTTTGTAAATAAATTTTTAATAAAACATATATTAAAATAATTTGAAACTTTATAAATTAAATGTTACAAACTTAACTATGTTAGTCTTATCAAATTATTGAGTATTTTGATATTGTTAATTCGTCATTTTACCCAACTCTTCAACTTACCCTGAGTTCCTCTAATTATTAAATTGGTTACAATACATACATCTGACACATTTTATAACATTTTGTAATTGTATTAATTAACACACGCACTGAGTACCAATAATTTGTTCTATAATAATATTCAAGCTAAAAAAAAAATGTACTCAAGTCTAACTGATTTTTATTTTTATTTATCAGTTGAATTACCAACTGAATTTTGTATAAGGTATCCTGACTCACCAGAAAATAAATAATACACGAATTTTTTTTATTCTTTATTATAAAGTTATTTATTCTTAACTTGTCATGATGTAAATTAAGATGATTAAATATAAGAAAAATCGTACTTTATTCTATAAGACGATTTTATATTGTTTATTATAATATTTATTTTAAAAAAAATTCTTATAAGTTATACTAATAACATTGTTTTATTTGATAAAGCATATTAATGTTTTGATAATATTATATTATGTATTAATAAAGTCTCACAAACTTTACACAAAATTATTTTTTTTTTTTTTGTTAATACTTGCATATGCAACTAATGTATTTTGTATAACTATAAATTTCAAAATTTATAAATAAGTAAGTAAAATTACATTCTATACGTATCAGTTAATTTTGTATGGACACAGAAATAGGTTAGTGAACTTGTAAAAAAAAATTGAAGCTTAAAAACAATTAGTGTAAAGATATATTATCCATGCCAAAGCAACTTCTTAGAAGACCTTTTTGGCTACACAGAATCAACCCAACACATAATGATAACAGTAATTCTTCTTCATAAACTGTATCTTCTATATCATGAATTTTATACAGGGATCGAAACCGTTTCAAATTTTAACGGTTACGGTTTGCGTATTTCCCGATCCTAGTACGTTTCAGCGCGGGGGGTGGAGCCAAGACCTTTCTGTATGATGTATATATGTTTTTACCAATCCTAATCTGATTCAGCGCGATGCGCTGAACCCACATAGGGTTCGTAATTTTAATATAAACACTTAAAACAAATTATTAAATTATTAATTTTTAAAAATTAACAATAAATACATATTTCTGTTTTTATTACTGAAACAAACTTATTCTTGTTCGTCATATTATATTATAGTCAATATTTTTAATCAGGCTGAGCGTTGTGGTTAGGTACATCGTACATGACATATACCTATTTAATATAATGTATATAATGTATGTATACGTGTTACATACAGTGTTGTTATATTACGCTGTGGAATTACCTAATATAAATTGTATTGTTAAGTCATCTCATAATGTTTCCTTCAA
>NC_042495.1:20690082-20691280 GCF_005508785.2 Acyrthosiphon pisum
ATTAGTATGTATAATACGATCTTAGGTAGGTACATGCATGGTATTAGTGTATTTCCATTATAGGTAATTATCTAATTACTTTATTTTTATTCCGTATAGATTAATTTTGAACATCAACATTCAATTAATGTTGGGGAGGCGTACAGTTATTTAAGAGTTAACCAAAAAACAAAAGACCAATTCTTTGAATATTTTAATATGGGAATGACGCCCGGGGGCGTCATTTCAGTTTTTTTTCTGGGTGTGCAAACTTTTAGGCAGGCCAATTTTGAAATTTCACCAGGCCATTAAAAAAAATATATATTTATATATATATAAATGTAGGAAACCTATGCAAACCTATGTAAATATTCTTTCCTTCCCTTTTATAATTCTAATTAAAACTCATACTAATGCAACTTTTAAATAGCTAGCAATTCAAAGAATTAAAAGCTTATAAGCAGTTAAAGAAACCAGCTAATGTCATTACTGTACATATACAAAAACTTAAAATATATATATTTTATATTATCTATATATGAAAACATGTATAAGTTAATTATGACGACGCATTGGAGTATTAATGGCAGGCCAATTGTTAACATTTTTTAAGTTAGTGCTTAGTGGTGCCATTGCACATCCTGCCCCCCCCCCCCCAAATGACGCCCCTGATGACGCCTGCCGGAGCTCGGGAATTTCACGAATTGAATTTAGCCAGTGACAATGATTTAATGACCGATTTTTCATTCATAAAAACCCTAGCTAATTCACAAATAAATTCCAGGACACGTCAAATTTACATTTTACATGATGAATGGCGGTAAGTCACATATGTTATTATGTACCTATATAATATAAAGCAGACTAGTGTAGAATACTTTTTAAAAATATTTGAATTATAGTTACCTATAGTTATACCTATATATTGTTATTTTAGGAAGATACATTTTGGTGATAGAACAGTTAAAAGTATGTATACAGTCTTAAAAAATAAAAAATCGAGTATGAAGCAATTGGTATTCAAATGCTAATAGACGATGAAAAACAAAATGTTGCTATTATTACTCCTATTATGAGGAGATTTCATGCAATGGACTTTTCAAAAGATATAATTTTTGTTGACTCAAGTGGGTCATGTGACTAAACAAATACAGTTGTTACATTTTTTTTGGATCATCCAAAATTGGGGGCATACCTATGGGCGTGGTTCTTCATACTG
>NC_042495.1:20692933-20694169 GCF_005508785.2 Acyrthosiphon pisum
ATTTGGCAAAAATACAAACGACTGCTCAGTATCAACTTTTTTTAGTCAATTTGGGCAAGCGGAGCACGAAAAAAAAAATATAAGTGTAGAACCAACTGCAATCGCACGTCGTAAAGATAGAGCTGGACTCACTAAAGGATCTAAACGTATTCAAGCAGGGCGCCCATCTAAAGTCAAAACAATTCAATTAAAAAAAAAAAAAAGTCAAAAGAAATTTAGGAGCAAATATACAAGCAAACAAACTCAATGCAACACATCACTAGCAAAATTTTATACCATGACGCTATATATATATGACTGTATGTAATACGTATACTCAGCCTGATAAAAAATATTTTACTTGTATTATAATTATTATTTATTAGTACTGCATTTTATATAGGTTAATGACATTTTTATTATTTAACTTATATTGTTATTAGTAATACTTATATTATGACTATAATATAATGTGACAAACACAGTAATAAAAACAGAAATATGTATTTATTGTTAATTTTTAAAAATTAATAATTTAATAATTTGTTTTAAGTGTTTATATTAAAATTACGAACCCTATATGGGTTCAGCGCATCGCGCTGAATCAGATTAGCATCGGTAAAAACATATTTACATCATGCAGAAAGGTCTTGGCTCCGCCCCCCGCGCTGAAACGTACTAGGATCGGGAAATACGCTTACGGTTTTAGTTCTTGAGAACGGTTTTCTAAATTTTCTGGTTTTGGTTTAGGTTTTAAGATTGGTTTTTAAAATTTTTTGGTTTTGGTTTCGGTTTTAATAAAGATTTTTAAAATATTTTATCAGTTTAAAGAACGGTTTTAGAAAATTTTCGGTTTTGGTTTTTGGAACGGTTTTTAAAAATGTCCATTTTATTTTTCTGTCTAATTACTGTAGACTCGATTTGTATTATCTATTATCTATTATAAGGGCCGAGTCTAAAGCCCTGAAATATGGCTACTTTGTATAATTAGTGTACAATATACGATATAACAAATTTACGTTCAGCAGAACTAATTTCGTGTTATTAACTTGAATACTTCATACCTAGTTTAGGTGCCTCCTGCCTACTTTTGCATTCGACATAAAATTATGTTGTCATATTATGGTTGAGATCATTCGATTACATTAATGTTTAATTGTATATTACAATAACATCACACTATATTATTTGTATTTGCAATTTTGAATCATAAGTTTAATAATAAATAATAATATGTATATTAATATTTCGTAATAC
>NC_042495.1:20694219-20703101 GCF_005508785.2 Acyrthosiphon pisum
CTTTATGAAATCAAAGAAACCGACATTGGTTTCAAATTTAATCGGTTTTCAAGAACGGTACAAGAACGATTTTCAATTCTATGGTTTCGGTTTGGGTTTTGAAAACGGTTTTTTAAGGTCTTAGGTTCGGGTTACGGTTTTTTAACCGGTGTTAAACCGGTTTCGATCGCTGATTTTATAGTAAACAATATTTGATTTAAGAGGATGCTACCCATGGATTTGTTGTCTCCGTCTTACACACATACGACATAGCAAATTTTCGTTCACTATTTTCAATTGTTGTGAACCCCTGTCTGTATGCTATACGCAGTATGAGATATAGTAATAGTATAATATAGTATAGTGTTACTATACAGTTTTAGGGTTAGCAGATAATCAACTCAACCGTAATATCCTAGACCAATCCATTGAAGAAAATCTTTTAAATCAGAATTTACCCTCCTCTCCTCATAACTCTAGTGACCAAACCATGAATCCAGAAACTCAAGAAGCAGTTCAAACAACGGGTGTTACTGGTAATAATCAACAAAGCATCATGGCAAATTCTGAAGGACTATCTAATTTAGACACTCAATCGATATCAAATCCTCAAGTAACTGAAGAAAATTCCGATCAATCCGGTGTACGATATTCATTCAAACCCAGAGGAGATACAATAGGACTGGAGGCTGCTCTAAAACTCTTGTCAGGCTCGTTCAGTGGAGACAAGCAGGAGGAATTAGAGATATTCTTGGAAAAATGAGAGTTTGCGTTAGCATGCGCACATGACCATGTACAGACTCGACTACTCCAAGGAATACAAGTTAGACTGACAGGGAAAGCCCGTCAGGCAGTCAAGTTTAAGGAAATAAAACTTTGGGCTGAACTAAAGGAAGCGTTGAAATCTGCATTGGAACCGCAGAGGACGACTACATATCTATTCTCAGAGTTGTATTCAACAAGACAGAAAATCGGAAAAGACGTAACAAACTACGCAAATAGGATTGAGCAACTCCAAACACTCATAATAGAGCAAGAGACAAGTGGGCACAGTTGGGAGGTAGCTCAAGCGCTAGGAACAAGCATCAAGAAGCAAAGCATCCAAGTATTCGTAGAGGGACTAGGACCTCTAAAAGACATTATGAAGGCAAGGAATCCATTAACGTTAGACAGGGCCATACAAGCAACAAGGGAAGAAGAACGGGTCAGAAACTCACAAGAAGCGACAAAGAAGTTATATGGAGCGCCACACCAACCCACGAAGAAACCTACTTTTTTCCACTGTAATAAAGTTGGTCATATGGCAAAGGATTGCAGGAGCAAACCGACAACGTCAAACTCAAGACCTTCTTCCACAACAGCACCAATTAGGAAAATTGAATGTAACTATTGCAAAAAGTCAGGGCATCTGCTGAAAGATTGCCGTAAAAGGAATTACGTGAACTCCAAAAAGGAAGGCAACCAGCAGGAAAACCAGCAGCTTCCGGTGAGCGAGTTAAAAAACACCGGCAACGACAAATCCTCTACTTCAAAGCAGAATTAGATCAAGACCATCTTATCTGCCACATTGAACAGACCATCAGCAAAAAATCGAAGCTACTCGTAGACTCTGGGAGTGAGCTTAATCTAATAAAAATATCTTCTCTCGCAGATCAGACAATTGTGTATGAAGATGTCATCTATCATCTGAAAGGCATTAATGACCAGATAGTACACACACTGGGACAAACACAATTGGAACTATTTATCGAGGATAAAATTATAGTTGCAATGTTCCAAGTAGTTCATTCTGCATTCCCAATCCCAAACGATGGTATTCTTGGACGGCCATTTATGGTGGAAATCAAAATCATTCTGAATTATCAGACCAATGAAGTCATCATTCCTGACGGTGCTGAAATAGTGCTACAACCTCGCACTGAAACCCTCGTAGGAATAGAAGCAGGAAATCACGCAAAAGACGAAATCATCATCATTGAAAGTCAAGAAATCACGAAATCAGTCATGTGGAACGCTCCACTCCTAGTAGTCCCGAAGAAACCCGACGTCAATGGCCAGGTTAAATACCGTGTCTGCGTGGATTTTCGCCGACTGAATGAGGTCACGATAGGGGATGAACATTCCCACTTCCAAACATCGTGGATATTTTGGACCAACTAGGGAGGTCAAAATATTACAGAACCTTGGATTTAGCTCATGGGTACCACCAAATTCTGATGGATCCCTCCGACCGTAGCAAAACGGCGTTCTCTACAGACCGGGGACATTTCGAATTTGAACGAATGCCATTTGGTTTGAAGGGAGCTCCAGGGACCTTCCAGAGGCTCATGAATAAAGTATTAATCAGTATAAATGGAATCAAAGCATTCGTATATCTAGATGATATCATTATCTATGCAAAAGATTTAAATGATCATTCACAGAAAATCACCGAGATTTTTCAGAGACTCCGCAATTACAATCTCAAACTTCAACCACTGAAGTGTGAATTTCTCCAAAAAGAAGTTAATTATCTCGGACATCAAATTACTGACGAAGGAGTCAAGCCAGATCCTCAGAAGATAAGTTGTGTGAAACAATTTCTAATTCCAAGAAATGTGAAAGAGGTTAAGTCTTTTTTAGGACTTTCAGACTACTACAGAAGATTTATCAGAAACTATGGGCGGATAGCTAAGCCGCTGACCTCTTTGTTAAAAAAGGACGTGACGTTCAGGTGGAGCGACCTTTGCCAACAATCTTTTGAACAGTTAAAAGACCTCTTGACACAGGCTCCAATATTACAGTATCCGGACTTCTCTAAAACATTCAACTTGACTTGTGATGCAAGTGACTACGCGATCGGATGTGTACTGTCGCAAGAACCGATAGAAAAAGATTTGCCGATAGCATTTGCATCTCGTACCTTAAATAAGGCAGAAGTCAACTACAACACAACCGAGAAGGAGCTAACCAGTATAGTGTGGGGAATTAAGATGTATAGACCTTATCTATTCGGGCAAAAGTTCAATATAATTACCGATCATCGAGCACTAGTATGGTTGTTTAATATTACCGATCCAGGATCAAGACTCACTCGTTGGCGCCTCAAGCTGGAAGAGTATCAGTATACTATTCATTTCAAACCAGGAGTGAACAATACAAACGCTGACGCACTGAGTCGTATTCAAATTGTAACTACGAGAGCTCAAACATCATCGAGTCATTACAACCAGTCAGAACCTCCAGAAACTCAAGAAACCTCTTTGAAATCAGTAGATAACGAACACCCAGACCTAGAATCAAATGGGGAAGGTGATACTGGTTATCAAGCATTCCTGAAAGCAGATGAAACTAAACTGGGTCCTACGAAGAACATTGCCGAGCAAACAGGAGATCTGTTTTCCACAGATGCTGAAATCTCATTAGCTCATTGTGTATCAGCAGATTTTAAAGCAAGGAAAGGAATTGCATTCGAATTCCGAAACCGATTTGGAAAAGTTAATGAACTTCGTCGACAAAAATGCCAAATAACAGAGATTGCAACAATCAATGTGAGCAATCATCAGGTGTTTTATATAATCACAAAAGAATTTTTCTGGCAGAAAACAAGTTATGAAATCCTCTTCCAAAGTTTATAGAATCTCAAGTCAATCTGTGTCAACTATAAGGTTACACACCTCGCTTGCCCACGTCTAGGCTGCAACCTGGATGGACTGAAGTGGGAAATCGTACAAAATATGTTGAGGTATATCTTCCGTGACTCTTCTGTGTATATTCAGATATACACCCGCGATGAGTTAACGACAGATAACAAACTACAGATCATCAAGGAATTTCATGAAAATCCACTTGGTGGACATCAAGGTGTAACGCGCACATACAATAAAATTACACGACAGTATCAATGGCAGGGCATGAGAGCACAAACCCGGAAATACATAAAGAAATGTTCTGCATGTCAAATCAACAAATCTCCAAGCCAGACTATCAAAGAACCTATGGTGATAACAACTACTGCTTCGAAACCATTCGAAAAAGTATTCATGGACATTGTAGGGCCGCTCAACAAGTCTTACCACGGGAATTCGTATATTTTAACTTTGATCGATGATTTTTCGAAGTTCACTTGGGCGTGTGCCATGAAGGATCATGAAGCAAACACCGTGGCACAGCATTTTGTCACTCAGTTTGTATGTCTGCATGGGCAACCTGAATCTTTAGTGACGGACTGTGGAACTGAATTCCTTAGTAAGGTTGTCAAAGAAGTATGCAAACTCTTAAATATCTCTCAAACATCAACTACTCCGTATCATCCTCAGAGTAACGGTAGTTTAGAGAGAAGTCATAGAGCCCTTGGTGAATATTTGCGAAACTACTCCGAAAAAAATCCGCAAAACTGGGATGTACATGTTCCTTATGCAATGTACTGTCATAATTCTTCAGAACACACTTCCACAGGGTTTCAACCGCATGAAGTTGTGTATGGATACCCGTTATCAATACCAAATTCGCTAAGTCGTAAGCCAGAACCTCAATATAACTATCAAGATTATCAATACGAAATGAAACGTCTTATGCAATAAATGCACCAGATGGTAACAGAGCAACAGATGAAATCAAAACGGAAATCGCAGGAGCGATATAATCGTACAGCTGTGCCTTTGCAAATCAATGAAGGTGATAAAGTCACAGTGCAAGAAAAAACAAGTAAAGGAAAATTAGCACCTAAGTGGTTAGGGCCATTCACAGTGGTGGAAACTAATGCAGACTCTCCGAATGTGACCATATTAAAAAAAAATAAACATGTAAAATTGTACAAAAATCTCTTGAAGAAATTTCATGAATGAAATCTAAATTGTGTTTCAGAATCTCCCTGGTATGTTGTGGGCTTTCAAACTCTCAGAGCGGACGTTTTCAAGTTACTTCATTTCAGAACACGTCAGGCTTATACTTTGAAGCAATGGGACCCCTTCGCATATCTTACACAAATTGGGATTTCATCACTTACGTGAATCTGACGACTTATTACATAAAGTACCAAATACTCCGAAAATTCCATGATCAAACGGGTGACGTTTGTATTCAATTGAAAAAAAGAGAGGATTCGATCTTAACCAGTGCGTGTACGGATTTCATACAATCCACGTTTCCATTCATGCAAGAAATTGAATCAAATTTCAATTCTGTCGTACGAATCCTTGGGTCAGATCACAGAACTTCTGAACATCCGAATCGACAACCTCGCGGGTTGATAAATGCAGTAGGAAGGCTAGCAAACATTCTTTTTGGAGTTTGCTCTGATCAGGACGCAAAATTCTTTTACAAAAACATTGAAGACCTAGCTCGTTCCGAGGATAAACATGTTCATCTATCACAGGAACAAATACGCATAGTCTCTTAAGTCATGAATAATGTTAATTCTACCATGCATGAACTACTAACAGATGATCAGAAATTGCAACAGAATATAAACAAAATAGAAGAACAATCAAGACGTTCTGTGGCAACAATCAATGTATTGGAAATACAAAACACCTTCCTGGAGCACACTGCAATATTGACAGTTTTTCTAAACCAATTCGCTTGGGAAACTCAAAACCTCCAATCCATTGTCAACTCGGCATTAAATGGATTGATGCATACAAATGTCTACCTCCCATCTCAATTGATTCATGAACTTAAACAAATACAACTGACATTACCGTCTACACTAGAGCTACCTATAACTGAATCTCACTTATCTATTCCTGAATTATTCCGAACATCCAAGTTAAGCGTAGTGTACATCCAACAGAATCTCGTATTTGTGACCCGTATACCCTTATTGTCAAATTTTCGGTTTAACCTGTTTCATAATATTCCACTTCCAATACCTACAAATAAAGGTAATATATTAATCATTGAACCACAGGCTCAGTACTTGGCAATAAGCGATACTAACGAATATCATTTTAGTCTAACCGACGATCAGTATGAAAAATGTGAAACATTGTTCTCTTTTAAGTTATGTGTAAATCCTGAGGCTATTAGTAAATCTAAACACCAGGAAAATTGTGAGGTATCTTTGTACAATTCCCCGTATCAAACGATAGGAGCGTGTAACTTCAAATATATGAACCTAAATACTACAATCTGGCATAAGCTTTATCTGCAAAACGCGTGGTTATATTATTGAATTTCGCAAGCAGTAACAGTAACATGCGCACAAAACTCTAGCAGAATCCTACTCACGGGTACAGGAAAAATTCAAATTTCCGATAATCGCGTTATTTATACAGAAAATCTGATCTTAACACCATCGAGAACTATATCATCAGAAATTCATAGTGATTTCGTTCCAGAAAATCCGAACCTGCACGCAATATTAAAAATGCCAGAAATAATTAACAGCCGTGAACCCGAGCAAATAGATACAAATAAATATTTTAAACATTTTAATCAGTTAGCTGAAAATGCTAAAAAACTGAAAGAATTATCTAAAATGTACAACGATACCAAAATATTTGTAAATCCGGACCATCATTTTATTATAGTTTATATTATAATCATTTTAATAATAGTTGTAAGTCTGTACATGTTGATTAAATATAAGTGTAATCTACCCCGACTCTACAGACCGGAAGTAGCAGAGTGTGTGCACCCCATACACTCCCCTACAAATTCTAAAAGTTTCAGAGCATCGGAACTCACGGATGAGGTGAAACATGGTGGTCATTAGACTCCCGTGCTTCTTGTAGTCCAGGGGGTGTTGTGAACCCCTGTCTGTATGCTATACGCAGTATGAGATATAGTAATAGTATAATACAGTATAGTATAGTGTGTAAGCATATTAATGTGTGAACAGACAGAGTCACACGGTCTTAAGGAATTCGCTGTGTGGACAGTTTTGAGCCCGAGCGAGCCCCTACCGTGTCTCGCTGTCTGTGTAATAGTCAGTGCAGACCATCGAGCAGAGCCTCTGTTGTTTTCTTAAGTCTAATAATTATTCTGTGCAACTAAATTTCTTTTAAAATTGATTAATTAATAAAGTATTAGTGATAACTCAAACACCTCGTATTTATTTACTAACGAACAAACTCGGTTGTGGAGACGTCCATAACACTCTATATCGAATGTAAAATTCTGTTGAATATTGATAAATGTAATAATTATATTGTATACTATTGGTAGTGATTAGTTTAATTAGAACCTTTTCATACTAACGTATTGTTAATAATTTGGTTCCATTAACCGAGCGTTTTCAATTTGATTAAATTGTGTTTATAATTTAATTTTTGGCGATTTAGAACCTTTTACTTTAAAAAAAAATTGCCAATAATGATCGTAAAATCATAAATATAGGCTTAAAAGATGCACCTTGGCGTTCTACAAACGTTTTATTTAAAATATGACTTTTAAAAAAAATTCGATTTAGAACCTTTTCATTCTAGACCCACGATATTATATAAAAAAATACACATAGATAATTAATTTTAAATTCCCCGTGTTATTTACGTGCCGCTTTCCGAAAAATTTACGAAAATCGCCAACCGACACCATATAGAATAAGGTTATGTTCTATAATATTATGTTACGTTGTGGTTATATTCTATCTCTGTTCTCCGTGGTATTTGACAATAATATAAATTGTTTACATTTGACAGCAAATTTTGTCATTTACAATGATATTATAATTGTAGTGACTTGTTGAAAGTCAAAAAGTCAAACACACTTTTTACTTTTTAGTTTTTTTATAGTAATAAACATAAATCATAATTCATAAGTTGACAACGTACATTGTTATAGGTAGGTAACTAATATTATATTATACTCCTCCTCCTCCTCTTACGCTGTGTGGCTTGTGTCTGTTTCTTTCATTTTTTTTTGTTTCTGTACAATAATACTGTTAGTGTTCAATTAAATTATTACAATGTTTGTGTCTGTTTTAAATTAAGTTTAATTAAGAAATTATGTCACTAAAGGAAATTAATAGTGAAGATAGACACACTGGTAGTGCTGAGATGGTCCCTACCATTGTGACTTCCATAATAAAAGTCAGTTACAAACCGAACGTTGCTGTGTTATGTCATCGCCTTTGCCCACTTAATTAGTGTCTTAACAGTTCAGAAGTGGGATGCATAACTAAAACGTGAAAAGAAAAAAAATATATTTTGAGTTTGTGCGTTAGTTTGTGTTGTCTCGGTCGTGTAAAGTATCGTGCGAGTAGGGTTAACGCGAAAACGATCGCGAAATTTCGGGTTACATCAAAACGTGCAGAAGCGAAAAACGCGGTTTGCCAAAAGAGTGAATTGAGGTTATGTACCAGTAGTCGTATCGGAGTTGTGTCGTACACCACATTACTGTGTTTCAAGTAGGTTACCGTAGTTACCGACTCCGACTATCACTAAGCCGTGAATCTCGTGATATCAAAAATTGTTGTTGTTATTAATTGTTATCACGGGTCTATCGCTGGTCGCCAAGCATGCGGACGTGGATGAATTATTGGCCGATATTATGGCGTTCGAAAGAATACAGAAGGGGCGAGCTGACGTTCACGTGGTCGACAAGCCGGGCTGGCGTCCTAAACCAACGAAGGAATTTTACAAGGGGGGACACAGTGGGGAACCCAGGCAACGACAACACAACGTCAAACCAGAGCAGTAAGTCCACATCAATAGTTAAAAATATTAGAACGTCAAGCACATTCAAGTGCTGGAATTGTCAAAAAAATGGTCATAGTCAACGTGATTGCCTAGAACCACGTCAGGTGAAGCCCAAGTGTGAGAGCTGTCACTGGTCCGGTGGAAAGCACTATAAGACGTGCACCGTGGCATCAACGAGTACAAGCGAAAGCGCATACTGTACGTATCTTACCCGCTGGCGGAGTCAGCAAGACCGTTAACTGGATTCATTACTCCGGAGGGTACAAGGGCAGTTTACACGGA
>NC_042495.1:20703201-20704869 GCF_005508785.2 Acyrthosiphon pisum
ATCTGCCTTTGAAACAATATACTAGGAGCCTTCTATTAAATTTTCAAGCTTTTTTATCCAACAAATAAAATTTTATTGATATTTTTAGAAAAAAAACTAAAAAAAAATTAAAACTGACAATGTCCGTAAAGAGCTCAAAATAAGTCAAAATATTTTGAAAATTTTATCGTGTATAGAAAATGGAAATGTAAACATTCAGTCAAAATTTCATGCATCCACGGTCATTTTTTTTAAAGTTACACCAAAAACCAAAATCGATTTTCTCGAAAACAGATTTTGCGTAAAAATTCCCGTTTTTCCTTAATTTTTCTTTTGTTTTTCCCGGCGCTTTTGAAAACTACTGGGAAATTTAAATTTTGACCTCCCCAATGCACCAACGATATTCACTTTCTGATCGAACAAGATACTGAAGTTGAAAATCTATTTCGACTACTTATCGTGTACACAGACACAAAAAAAATAAAAAAATAAAAAATAAAAAAATAAAAAAATAAAAAAAATAAAAAAAAAAATAAAAAAACACACATCATTGTAAAATCAATACATTCATCGTTCCACTCAGAATCTAAAAATAAAAAAAAAAAATAAAAAAACACACATCATTGTAAAATCAATACATTCATCGTTCCACTCAGAATCTAAAACACACATCATTGTAAAATCAATACATTCATCGTTCCACTTAGAATCTAAAACTGCAAATTGCGCGTATTTTGATTGGCTGTAACTTGATCAATTTTGGACTTAGAAAGTTGGTTCAACTACCAAAATGTATTAAAAATTAGGCAAAAAAAATTTGTTGTTAAAATAGGTGGTTGTCGTTTAAGAAAAAAAAGTTGTATTGCGCATGCGCAAGTCTAATTAAGTTAAAAAAAATTCATAGGCCATCCAAAAGTGTATTTTTATGTCATAACAACCAAATAGAAAACAGAATTCAAATTGCATTGCCCTACTCAAAGATATTGAGTGTTCTCAATTAGCGATTACACACTGTATATAATATATATTCGGATTTTATAGAAAATTATTTAATTTGTAACTATCTAATCTGACGCACTACAATCACATTTTTTACGTATAAACATTTATATGAATATTTTATGCAGTCAAATCATTAGTTTAAAATATTATATTCCTATTGATAATGTTTTAAAATTAATCAAAATAATATTTATAATTTATAATCATCGTTAGTTTTTACTTATATTATATTATTTATGTATTAAATCGTTAATATGCAATGAATAATTTTCGTACTCAATTTATAAATGTAACTTACCCGATATATATTATTTTAATAAAGATACATTTTTAGGTAACAATTATTGTATTTTAAATAAGTAAACATACTATATGGTTTATGCTCCATAGTTATTACTTACGATTAAATTTAAATTTACGTGTCTAGCCAATTCATATAAAATAAAATGTATAATATTATGCTTAAAAAATACAAGGGGCTTACAATAGATGACATAAATGCACAAAAGACTGTTAGGTTGAGGGAAAATTATTTGGAGAATACAATTTACGACATAATAATTTATATTGTCTTAAAATGTTAAATGTTCAGAAAATACATTTTAAATTTTAATCAATCTAACATATTAATATAGTATTATACAATTCATAACTAATGCATTTTTTTAAGAAAATTTAATATTTTAA
>NC_042495.1:20704969-20707903 GCF_005508785.2 Acyrthosiphon pisum
TTTGAAAACTCAGAAACAATCTCGCTTGAAGATATTGAAGTTCGTGGAACTGGGACACGATCTCAAGGTATTGAGGTGAGAGATTTTTTTTCAAATTATTGGTCCAGGAGCCGTTCCTTTTCAGAACTCAAAATAAACTGAAATAATTCTTCATTTATAAATTATATATGTATATAAGTTTTATATTTTGTGTTATTCATTAGTGTTATATTTAAGTTATTTTTTGTATATTGAAATATAATATAGTTACTTGTAGTATGTCAATTATTAAAAACAACTAATTATAACTTATTAATTACTCGATTTTACTGTTATGTGTTTTTTTTGTGTCTGTGTATACGATAAGTATTCTAAATAATGCTTCGATTTTTTTTCTACTTCAGTATATTTTCCGATGAGGAAATTAATCTAGTTGTTGCATTCAGGTGGTCAACATTTTAAATGCACAGTAGTTTCCGACCTACTACCGAGCATCAAAGAATTTATTTAACCGTCTTCGCTCAGAATTGTTTTCCGTATATAGGAACTGTATAATATTATGTGTATTGTGTATATAAGAGTATATTACTGTATATTATATCATTGAATTCAAATTTAATATAATATATTTATAGTCACTCAGTTGTTACCTACAGTTGTTACCTACAGCGTCACCCACATCTCGTTTTTTTTTTATTATTACTAACATATAGCCATATTATTACTAATATATAGCCATATCGTATTATAGGTAAGTACTAAGTAGGTATAAATGTACTCGCGAGTGTCTACTGTTAATACTCTACTAGTCTACTAATCTAGGTCTCTAGATAAAGGTATCCAATACTTTATAGTAATAGTTTTATATAAAGGTATATCAGGCACGCTACTACTAGTATAAAGTTGGAGTAAATACATATAATATATTGTCTATTAATTATTGCCTAAATAAATGTATCTAAAATACTTACGTTTTTATCTTGTTCTTGTGGCTGTTTTTTTGTTAAAGAAATTTGTAATTTTTATTAAATTTCGTTTATTATTCATATTTCTTGTAATGTTCGGCATCGAAAGTCGTAATTCGTAATAATAAAATAATTCCACAATATTACATATCGATATCACGTTAAACGTTTATTTAAAGTGATAATGTTATGTCAATGTGTGTAAAATTAGAACCCGAATATACAATAATAATCATACAATCATAATATTATGTATAAAATACAACAATATATTATAATGAGTTGTTCTAACATACCCAAAATAAATAATAGAGTACCACAGAATAGATGTCACTGATGTCAAATAACGAAATTCATAATAATATTATTAGTGACCAAAATAAATGTATTAATAGACACGTGGTTAGACATGACTGTACACAGTACTAAAATGCGGAATAGCCAGAATAGGTATTATAATTACTATATTGAGAATAATCAAGGGCATAAATTAAAAATTAACAGAGAAGGAATTTTTATATATTTTATTATTTATTTGAAAAATCCAAATTATTAAAATTCTCAGGTGGTGCATTTGCACCATCTGCCCCCCACTCCGGGCGTGCCTGAGGTACATATATTACTCATTACAGATACTAAATTATAACAAAATCTTACCTCGGTTATCTTTATCTGTAGTTGATAATTCGTCCCAATCTTCATATACAGCTTGTCCTACAATTAGCCAACTTTGGGCTTTTATGTTCCTGTCCATGTATTCTTTGGAGCTTGTTTCCCAAATTGCATTATTGTTGTGAATGCATTCGATGAATTTATCAACATCAAACATTTTTAAAATGTATTTAAAACATAGACTACAGAGGTAAAAATTAAAAAATAATAACAGGCATGTAATGATGCAACTCGTCCGGTCGCGTACGTCAGTGTGGACGACTCGATGCAAATACATATGTTTTGATAGAATTCCGGTTGTCCGGGCAATCCCTACAACCGCAACACGATGCGGTTTATTTTTGAACCGGACGGCCGCAGTGTTTATTTTAGGATAGTGTGGTTGGTCTATTCAAAACAATGTATTTCGATCGAACCAGACAACCGGATGATTTCTACCGCTGCGGTTAAAACCGGACAGTGTGTTCGCGCACTTAGACGTCAGCTAGGTAGGGTGTGTGTATTGTGAGGCGCGTGCCGGGCTAAGAAAGGGTGGTGTCGACGTGCAGCAGCATTATCGGATTATCGTTGTCGACATCAACGATGGCGGGGTGAGGGCCATAGATATTGAATAATAATATCTAAAATAATGTGGTTTTGTCCGGAGGATCAGGACTAGGCGAGCGATTCGCGATATGGTTGAAGGAGACGCTAAATGCAGCAAGGGGGCCGTAGTGAAGGAGTATTGTAGTGATGGTTCACCACAATCATTAACTATGTACTATCGATGGTGAGGGCGCGCGACAAATTTACAAATTATTGTGCATAGCTTATCTATAATTGGTACCAGCGATCGAAACCGGTTTAACCGGTTTTTCAAAAAACCGGTTAAAACCGCGGTTTTCTCATTTCTGAACACCGGAACTGGAACCGGAACCAAAAGCTTTAAAACACCGGTTAAAAAACCGTAACCGAAACCTAAGACCTTAAAAAACCGTTTTCAAAACCCAAACCGAAACCATAGAATTGAAAAACCGTTCTTGTACCGGTCTTGAAAAACCGATTAAAATTTTAAACCAATGTCGGTTTCTTTGAATTTCATAAAGTTAATTATATAATTTGTAATTCTAGTATTTTTATACGAAGAAATTATTATGTTCAGATTTATTGATAAAAATCCCGATGCAATTACTTAGTATTACGAAATATTAATATACATATTATTATTTATTATTAAACTTATGATTCAAAATTGCAAATACAAATAATATAGTGTGATGTTATTGTAATATACAATTAAACATTAATGTAATCGAATGATCTCAACCATAATATGACA
>NC_042495.1:20708003-20708154 GCF_005508785.2 Acyrthosiphon pisum
ATTTACGTGTATTAATTTATATTATTAACATATCGTATTGACTATTGTTGCCTACCTAATTTATACAAATTATAACTATTTATTGTAAGTAGTTGTATTATTTTATATTTTCTTACATTAAAAATGATTTGGTTATGGGATAAGAAATATA
>NC_042495.1:20708204-20712360 GCF_005508785.2 Acyrthosiphon pisum
CATAGCCGCTCATCGATGGTGTCCGCAATCCAGCATAAGTGATATACCGTTGCAAATTGTCTGCCAGGGTGGCTGAATTGTACTTACTGTATTACGAGTTAAATCCAAAAGGATTTGAACAATCACAATTTAAAGGGTTGTCATTTTTTAAGGGAAACGAAGTGCGCGGGATCAGCTAGTTTGAATATAATACAAATTAGTTTATCTACCATAATATTATCTAGATAAAAGTTAGATTATCATTATCTAATCTAGATGGTTCTAGGTCACTTTGTACGGTCAGGCATTAAAAGTGTGAAACGCGGTCACTTTGTACGGTCTGGTAAAAAGGTGCATTGCAGAACGTGGACACTTTGTACTAATATATACATAAAGTATATATTATAAATATAAGTTTTATACCTACGTAGTAACTAGTAATTATGTATAGTATTAATTAATTAAAATAGAAAAAATAAAAATAATATACTGTTATAAAATATGGTATTATAATAATAATTATAATAATAATCTAAATAATCAAATAATCAATGCTTCATGTCAACTTTCGCGTTGTTAATGGCACAGAATGTTGTATCATCCAATGGTTTTGGGTCGTGGTGATGTGATACAAACTTAGTAAATACGGTGTACTAAAAAATATTTATATACATATAATAGGTATTTAACTTAAATCCATAATATTTGATATGTCGTTAGAAAATTAGTCATTTGGTGAACATTTTAGTTTTACTATACCTATTTATTACAGTATAGGTAATTCACTAATCTCTATATTTATATAGTTGTCAGACGATGTACTTTTATGTGATAAACTTGTATAATACAATCGTAATTTATATACGTATATTCATTATATATATATATATATATATATGTTTATTGATACCACAGACGGACTAATTCATCATTAGTTCTGTAGGCTTATATCAGCTGGACATTCGAATAATCGTATAGATTTTAAAAGGCGTAACAGAAATGTCACAAAAAGACTTATTTTGTATAAATGTAAGTAGCAAGTAATATTTATGAAATATAATATGTACTTAATATTTTATATTTTTGAAAAAAATATATTACAATACATGTATACCTAGTATAGTTAAAATATACACGGCTAGGAAATAAAAATAAAATATTTATATATTAGGTACTCACTGGTTGTATAAGATTTGTTGAAATTTTTCCTACACACGTAGTAATTGAACATTTCCAACGTATATCGTTCATATTTTTTCTTAAAATTGTGTACTCAAAACCATCTTTGACGAGCTTTGGTCTTAATTTACATGATGTTGTTTCCATCGTGACAGTCATCGTCTTAGTGAAATGCATTTAAACGATAAACTCAAATATCTTAACTCTAATAACTTAGATATCACAATTAAGAAATATATATAATGATACAATATTATCGATGTATACCCATAATTCCCCAGATAATATTACCAAATAATATTTTTAACATTTCTAATAAAATTTGTCATGACAATAAAGTTGACTACATTTATACACTTACTTCTTATTTTTTATTAGCTAATAATCATAATAATTGTCATTTGACATTCATATTTAATATAGATTATAATATTATTTTTATTTTTTCTATTTTTATTAATTAACACTATACATAATTACTAGTTACTACGTAGGTATAAAACTTATATCTAATATATATACTTAATGTATATAATAGTACAAAGTGTCCGCGTTCTGCAAAGTACCTTTTTGCCCGACTGTACAAAGTGTCCGCGTTCTGCAATGTACCTTTTTACCCGATGAATGTAAAATGTATTTACCTAAATTTATCTATATCTAGATAAATTTATATAAAATTACCTGTATTACTCAAAATCGTTTTTCGTATACAATGATTTTATATATATCATTGAATTCAAATTTAACATCATCCATTACGATGACCCACTTGTAATTAGGTTAACCTACCTACTGTACAACAGAGCGACACCCACTTACTTGCTTTTTTTGTTTAGAAATTACATTTTGTTAATTCAGTTTAAGGGAATAAGTGATTTTACTAAAATTTGAGATGTAGGAACCGTCGAAAATAATTTGCCAATCCCGAAAAACTACTTGAATTATGTTAGGCGGAAAACTTAACTGTTTAATTGCTAAAAGTCCTTTCGTCTGTAGGACGGATACCTTTGATATTATTTATATTTCCTAGAATTTTTAACTCCGTGTACCCAAATCTACATGATGTTAGAGCTTTTAATAATATATCAATTTGATCTGTTTCAGGAATGGTACAATTAGTTCGACTAATTAAATATCAAATATCTGCCAACAATTCCAATATTGTTTCTGTTGATTTTAATTTTTAATTTCGTAATTTGTTTCTTAACATACAGTTAATTTAACATACTTTTAATTTAGGAAATACATAAATTAAACTAATAAAGGCATGGTTTGACAACAACGAAATGGCAATAAATTTAAATAAATCTAATTTTGTAAAATTTAATATTTATAAGAATAAAATTAATAGTATTAAAAATTACAAATTATATTTAAGATCAACTTTAAACATATATTCGATTGTGATTGTGATGGAATAAAAGAACTATCAAGTATAAAATACCTAAGATTGATCTATGGCAATAATTTAAATTGGAAATACCACATTGAGCATTTAACTAGGTAAACTAGTAAGGACATTTTTTAGCATTTTTAAAACACTCAGACTACCTATACTAAAGTTTTAAGAATAGTTTACTATTCATTAGTAAATTCAGTTATTTCTTATGGTATATAAGTATATGGGGTGGTACCTTCAAAACTAATCTTACTATATTAAACACCGCTGTTAATTCCTTAATTAAATATATCTTTGAAAAAACATATCTAACTCCAACTGACATGATATACACAATATTTAATGTTAATAATATCGAAAAACTGCATAGAAATCATTTACTTTTATTACTATACAAACATAAGCATCTTATTAGAAAACAAGCACATCATATTGGCACCAGATTAAAAGAAAAGACTAATGTAAATACTCCTACATATAAGAAACTTTTTGGTATGATGTCACCTTTAAATACAAGTATAAAATATATTTTACTCTGTAGTAAAAATATTAATATCGACTCGTTCCCAACTACCTATTATTAAGTTCAAAATCTACATTAAAAATGTAGATTAACTAGTTTAAAATGTTAGTTCATATAGTATTTAGTTAACCTAAATTGTATCTCTTTTTATTATTACATTTTGTTATTAAGACTCACCCAACTTAAAACAAGTATACTTATAGGTTGGGTCAGGAAAAAAAAATTATTTTTAAAATATTTTAGCAACACGGCGTCATGGATAGGTAATTTAGCTACAACACCGTAGCTGATCACGTCGTGTCCAAACGGATATTGGCTAAATGCCACCGTTTTTCATCAAAATTGTAAATGCTCAGTACTTTTTAAAATAATCATGAAAAACAAAAAAAAATAAATGAAAATTTGTTAAAACTGTTTGGTAACCTTAGTTAGACCTTCATCGCTTGGATTGTTTTTGATTCATTTTAGTTTTTTTTTTTTTTAAATATCAATAAAAAATTATTTGTTCAGTGAAAAAAGCTTAAAATGTAAAAAGGTAAGGTGGGGATATAAAAAATACAAACTTTCAATTTTAAAGTCGATTTCGTGAAGATTACGAAGTTAAATACTTAATATAGTAATCGAATGTTGTTTAATGTTGGTTACAATGTAGGATATGAAACACAGCAGTAATCACTTTCCGAAAAGCTGATCAGTTAATAATTTTGAATTAGGTAAATAAATGTTATTTTATATTTATAATACTATTTAATTTAAGAATTATGCTAATAATTGTATGTTACAAATAAGTTATGAGTATTAGCTGATTATGCACTTCCACGTGCAAAATTTTATCCGGGGAATATGTGACATGATTTATGGGGAAAATGTGACGTGCCTTATTTTGTTAAAAAGTTGAAAAAATTTATAAACATTGTTTATGACTAAAATATTATTGAGTTACAAATATTCTTTTTTAAATATGTAAATTGTTAACAATTATACTTTTAATATGACGTGTTAACATTATAACAATCAGAACTAAAAAACTAATATGTGTATCAACCATAAATTAAAAAAACTTTGATGGTCTGTCA
>NC_042495.1:20712460-20723237 GCF_005508785.2 Acyrthosiphon pisum
GATCTTGATAAATTAAAATAATTGAATTCTTTCAACGGAATTTGTTTGAAGATTTTCATCAGGTTATGGCACTTAAAACTGTATTAAAAGTACCGATTTTGCATTTACCCTAGTAGCAAGGAAAGTGTGACACTTTTTGTTTTAAATAATTTTTTTTCAACTAGCAACTTAATTTTTTATTTGTAAACTAAGTCATGGGGGTGAATATCAATATTACCTTCAATACGCATTAACTACTAAATTACAACACCACTAAATAAGCATTACTATAACTACATAATATGCACTTTAAAAATCATTAATTTATAATACAATAAATATTTTATTATTTTAGTACAATGAACCTATTTTGATTAGGTAGCAAATAATATATCAATAACGATCTCAATACTGATATTGATATATTTTTCAATGTATAATATTGAAGAGTTATTAAATTTTTCTTGCAGCATACTCGTACCGTACGTAGTTAACGGTCTCAACTTTGCGCATTGCTGAAAAGCTTCGTTCAAATGTAGCCAAGCTGATTGTTATTGTTATGGCTACTTGTAGTAGTTTGTATAAGTTGGGAACACACTTTTAGAAATATTTTTTCAACTGCGAAGCTCCAAGATTTTGTCGATTGTTGTAAAATGAGTAGGTACCTAATTTAACATTTTATACTTTGAAAAATGGTTGATATTTTCCCCAAATATCCGGTTATGTCACAAGTGTGTGTATTATATCGACGTTTATTAATATGGAGAATGCAATTCAATTTATAGAATCCGAAAAAAGAAAACAGTTATCTCTGTTAAATAAACACGTAAAGAAGGAATGCATAGATGGATTTGTACAGTCTTACCTACGAAAACGCAGTTATACCGACGCTCATAAAACTTCAATTGTCAGTATTATTGGTGAACATTATACACGTAGACCAAGATGGCAAAATCTGATGTGAAAATAGAACGACAAATTTTGCGGGAAAATTGTACAATACAAAAAAAATGATGCCAGAAACGTTACAGAATATGAAAAATCACAATTATTGTGTATGTTGTGAGAAAAAAAAATTTGTTCATGGTTCGACTGAAAAAAATTTAGTTGTTGCCTTACAATTAATAAAGAAAATGTGCAGCTTATGATGAATAATTCAGAGATATTCAGTTATTCATTATTTTACCAGATCAAGAACCGACGATTTTGATTTGTTATAAAAGTAGGTAAATAGAAGTACCTAGGTATACAATTATTTTCTCCACTAAATAATCTTTTTAAGGCATAATAATAATTATTTTATAAATTTAAACTTCATAAAGTAATTTTTTTTTGTCTGGTTACATAGACAACATTTTTAACTATATAATATTATAGTTTAATAATATCATTAATTTGTAATAATCACTTTGTCATAAAGAGGCGATGGCCAACAAATATAAAATGTATATCATATTATATTGTTCTTATTAAAAAAAATCTGGTATTAAGCCGGGGGTACCGAGTACTGGCAGAGTAAAATTTTTTGGATGTAGATTTTAGCTTCTATAATTATAATTTTGAAAATCGAGGTTTGATCCGACCCGTAAAATTCTTTCTTCTTGCAAATAAAAAAAAAATACTGGCCAAGTGCGAGTTGGACTCGCGCACGAAGGGTTCCGTACCATTAAACACTGCTTACATTATATGTTCTGACGGATTTTTAGTATTTGTTGTTATAGGGGGAACAGAAATACGTCATCTGTGAAAATTTCAACTGTCTAACTTTCACGGTTCATGATAAATAGCCTGAAATTAAATAAATTTTCAATTTACAAATTTAAAACCTTAAAAATACGCCCGGGGATAAATCCATGACTCCCCCTCCCCTCCTAGATACGGCCCTGATTGTAAGTAATGAATGATTGGTTACATATAAGTTAGGTGTAGTGTAATTTATAAATGGAACATACAGTAAAATGGAACCTATAATGGAACATAAAATTAGGTATCTACATAAGTAACTAAGTCATATCTTTAAAAGTGGTGATCAACTAGGTAGTTAAAATATTTAAATTAAAAAAAAAGTTAACTGTTTTAAAGTTAACTTAAATTCAGAATGTAACTAGTTAAGTTTATTATTTATTAATTATCAACTTTTGACTTAGAACTATCTTGTGTTCACTTGACTTAGCTTATCTTGAGTTGATTATATTCATTAACATGTTCACATTTCCAAATCTTAGAGTTAACTCCACCATTGACGGTCCTCAGTCCGTATGAAAAAGGAGGAAGGACGTTTTAAAGACATTTTTCTTTTGTAATTGAAGTATTAAAAATTAATGATCCTTCTCTTGGTTTTAAAGTAATGTATTGTTCTTTTAAATTGTTTTTCAATCTTAATATTATTATCTATATTGTGTTTTTTATTTTTATTTTGTAGGCTATACCATACTATCATTGTCCAATTGTGAAGAAGTAGGTAGCCAAATTTAATAATGCTGATCTCCGAGGACTAGGATGTATAGATGTGAATTGGAAAGTGGCAACATATACCTAGTACAGACTTCAGACATTTAGTTAGGCACGATGCGGTATGGAAATTGGATTCATTAATTTTTGGACATTGAAAGTAGATTTATGGATAAACATTAGTAAAACTCTAATAAATGTATTTTCTATCTAATAACTGTATTAATTATAATTAAATAAGATTTTGTATTTAACTTATAATTAATACAACAAATAACTAAATTACTAATTGGTACAATTTGAATATTCCAATTCAAATTGTTCAAAAAAATGTACATGTCAAATTTTGTAAAACAAACAATTTATTAATATTAATAATAATAATAAATTTTATACAACGGAATACAATTCCAATTTCATTTAAAATTTACAGTACACTACAGACATACAGTGTAAAATATACGTAATTATAATATTTAATATATAAATTTACAATAAATAGTTTAAATTTAAAATAATGATAATAATAATAATGACACAGTTTAGTATTTAATCCATAATAGCATTATCTACGGAAGCGTTGAAAGGCCAACCATATGTTTTTTTTATCTCATTATTATGAATTATCACAAGTCGTTATTATGAATTATAACTCATAATAACGGATTCGACAACTCGTAATAATGGATTGAACAATTCAAATTTTCATAGTAACATTTAAATTAATTAACAGTATAGGTACTCATTTACAACAAATATCAAACAAAAACCATTTCATCGAATACATTTTTTTTCTTGTTTTACTTGAAGCCAACTCTCTTAGTACTTATTTTAAGTCTAATGATTTTCACAAATCATTCTCAGAATATAAAATCATTTGTATGTCTAAGTTTTCTTGGGTTTGACTGGTTATATACTTATTTTTTACTCTAGTTAATTTAGAAAAAGCTCTCTCCGTACCTACGTAAACAACATTATTAACTATTGATTATATTATTGATATCAATGAAAATTTTAAATAACAGTAAAATGCGTCTTTTTTACCACATAGTGCTTCTGTAAGTATTTACTATTTAGTTGTTTTTGTCGATAAAAAAAAAAAATGGTTTTTAAAATATAGAAAAACTTTTCTTTAAAATACACTAAAAAATGTGTATGAGCTTATAATTTGTTTGGGCCGCATTCATTTTGGTACTTAAGAGGGCACCCCGGGGCTTTCACCCCGGGCTGGACCCCCCCCCCCCTTTAATCCGGGCTTGCTATGTGTGCATATAATTATACAAATTCTAATTTTTAGAACTTTTAAATATACTTAAAAATGTTCGAATACTTTTTTATACCGTTTAAGGATGATGTTGTTACAATACAAACTTCTGTTTTTCAAATAGGACTCTAATAGAACTCTTTTTTTTCTTTTATTATTCAGCAGATATTTTTTTTTGAGAACTTTGATGCACATAAATCAAAATTCGAACTAATAGTTTTGAGTTATAGGCATAACTTTGCGTACTAAAGATAATACGTATATGGATATTAGTCAAGTAGATTTGGGGGCTTAGATAATTTGAAAATGTTAGTAGTTAGTTGTTAGAACTAATTACCATTGATTTATGAAGATAAATAATTTGTAAAAATTATTAAGTAGGTATACTGATAATATTGAATAGGTAGGTACTACATCTAATATTAGGTATTTTAAATTTCTTATTGTAAAACCATATTTTAAGGATTATTATCCTTAGTATACAGTATACACATTTTAATAATTCAGCGACTACTTATTAGAATTTTGATTTCGATACATCTAAATTTACAAGAACATCATCTGCTAAATAATTTGCAGTGAAAAAGAAAATTCTCATTTGAAAAATAGAAGTTTGTATAGCCACATGACACACACTCTTTAATGGCAGTACAAAAAATATCAGGAATTTGAATATACGGTCTTTAGGTGTACTTAAAAATTCTAAAAATCAGAATTTGAATAAATGTATTTTTAAAGTGAAAAATTTGGTGAGCATTTTTCGACCAAAAGTCAAGTAAATTTTGTATTTCATTATGGGGCCCCTTATAAAATCGATCCATGGGCCTTTGGTGTGCCAGGCCGACACTGTACTTAACCATCTGTGTAATATATTATATATAAACATATATATTTATATTGTAATTTAAGGGTTTAAGACATTTTTAACATAATATACAATATTTATTTTATTTTTAATATAATATTATATATAATTTATAAAATAATATAACATATAATAATTCTCATAAATTATTTGTATTTAGTCAATCCCCGGTATAATGCTAATGGGGAATTTTCCCAAACGGCTCTTCTTTTTATTTACAATCCTCTGTTGTAGTCGGGCAGTTTTTGTTGGATGAAAGCTGGGACATAGCGTAAGGAAGTGTGTATTTTTCAATTTGTTATTGTGATGATGTTCGTCGTTCCCATAATAAAATATTAGCTAGGGATTGTTGGATAATGTAATTGGTTTTCGTTACTTTTGGTTATGAATTTTGATTGACGTATGTGTTCGTTCGCGTTGTTTTATTTTATTATAAATATGACTTTTTGTTTAAACATTTTTACGCATGTATATGAGTTGTCTCCAGGATGGGTATATAGGTATGGATTCATTGAGGTTAGTAATGTTGTGCTAGTTATCGTTGTGGTTGAGATAGTGTTTGTTGTGGTTGGAATTATTGTATTTTACGTAAATGTGCTTGGTGTTTTTGTCGTTGAATTTTATGTTTGGTTGTTCCAGTATTTTGTTGTATTTTGATAGGTAGGGTTACATTTTTTAGTCAACAATATATGTGTGTATGATAAATTATGTATTGTTTAATATTGATAGGGTCTGAGTCCCATAGAATTTTAGGGTTACATCACAACAGTGAGTTGGCAGTAGTTTTCATAAGTACAACCTTATAAATTCTTATTAAAATAAAAACATGATAAAATTAAACACAATTCCATAATAATTAAGTTATATTACCTTAAACTTAATTTCGATTTCATTTCCCAAATGGCAAAACAGTACGACGGCTCTTTTTTTGATTTACAATCCTCTGTTGTAGTCGTGCAGTTTTTGATGGGTGAACGATCGTAGAATTCACATTTTGCAGTGGCTTCGTTAACCGTACAAATAAAACATAGAGTAGCAAGAAATAATGTGAAACTTCCAGTTTTTTTCCATTTTTCTGCAATTTTCAGAAATATTCTTTTACAATTTATTTTCACTTCAAATTTGTAATCTCTATAGTCTGAAGACATATAGTTAAAATATTTAATGCATCGAAGGTATAATTTTTAATTTAAAATTTATTATCATGCATTTTAATAAAAATAATATTTAACTTGCTACATAGACATTATACACATGTAGTAGATTATATAGCTTATCAAGACATCATGACAGACATACCGAAAATATAGTTTTACCTATCCAAAACTTGTTTACAATATTAAAGTAATAAAGCTGATTTTATTTGGACGGTGTTTATCTGGAATACTTTTTATTTTATTGTTAATAAAGTAATTTTTAATAGAAACAATAACCTGCCGGCGGGTGGAAACACGCAAATTCGAGGACTTAAAAATTGTATAACTTTGAAATTAAGTCCGACCGACAAATTTATTCTTAACTTACTGAATTAAATAGGTTTCCAAAAAAAAATGTTTAAAAACTGCTTTGGAGCTAAACCACATTTATACTACAAAACAGTAGTTATAATTTACACTTGCATTAATAACAAATAACTTTCTTTTAGAGAGAGGGGAAACCTAACCTACACGGCCTGTAAGTAGGTAATAAAAATATAATGTTATAACACAAAAACTCTAACGCTATATCATAATCAGATATAATACATAATATTTTGTCGTAAGATTATACGTTTGAAATTTTTTGAAGGACATGCCAATAGCCATTGACTATAAAATATATTCATAATCAATGCTATTACTGTTTTACATAGTACTATATGTATAGTATCGGGAAATTGGAATGAAGCACACAAATATCTGGGATTTTAGCACTTTTGTACGATACGATTAATTTTTTTTCTCCTCATCAGCTCATTTTGGCACTTAAATCTTTCACTAGTTTAAATATTTAATCATCGGCTGTTATAAAAAATATCTAATGAGAATTGTATACTGTATACCATACAGTGTATACTGTTTAGTACTATAGTGTATACCCAGCTACGTCAGTCAATATAGTACAAGATTCTAGGTCGTGGTTTCGAGTCCCACAGTCCCACGTTGTGCACCACATTGCCATCGTATGCATATAAGAACATATAAGGTCCCGAATTTTGGTTTTCTGTCCCGTTGTCCTCGGCGGAATCGTTGTAACACTAAAATTAATCATTCTCAAAAAGTAGGATAAGAAAATCGAAAATTATTTATTTTTTTTTGTCGATTAATGATTACTGCCTATATCGTACCGTGGGAAAAAGTTTTTTTGCATATAACGATGCACCTGCATGACAAAGAAAAAATAATATTGCAGAGGACGACATAATCGTACTATATTAAGAATTATAATAATAGGTATTAAAATCGCCATTCGTAGTGATGTCAGCATACAACGACCACACACCGTTTCGACCTAAGCGTATTAGCCCCTTCCCCGCTAATTCCTAATGTTTTTAAATTACCATTATAATATTATATTTGTTCACTGGTATAATATAATTGCATTATTAAAAGAAAAATATTAAATATAATAATAGTCTTATGTATAAAAGTCTTTTACACATTCGGCGTCTTTGAATGTCGCGCCAGCGTTTTTTATAACATATATTCAGATGTCATTGCACCCAAATGATACTTGATACCCCTGTACTCTGTACATGTGCCGAAATGACTGTGCTGAAATGTCCTATACCCACTATTGTGTGTGTAATTGTTTGTGTGAGGGTACGGTTATTACTATTATAATATAGAAATGAATAAAACGACTGAGTCGGTTTATTACTAGGAATATGCATTTTATTATAATAAAAATGCATTAAATCATGTCCGTCTACGTTTCGACACGGCTGTTTCGGCGCGAAGACTAGGCATAAAACTTTATTATTATTTTGTATTTTTAAAATTGTATAATATTGGAATAATGATACAATACTAAAATAATATTATTTATTTTGTTTTTTTTTTAAATTGTATATTAAAACACCTACGGCGCCAAGATATCCCCACACCGAAATGACCTGCACCGATATTTTTTGCGCCGAAACAGCCGTGCCGAAATGCCAGATTCCCCACGATAGTACCTACTGTTCGTATACACTCGTCACTCACAAACACGTCTTGAAATAAGCGCGTAAAAGTGTTTAAAGTGTTCAAAGAATATAAAAACAAATGTCACAGAATTATATTTTATTCCAAAAAACTAAAACGTTGGCAAGAATTACAAGTTGAAGTTCTCACACCTCAACGTAGTCTGACGTTCGCGTACCGACTCTCGGACAGTCCGACTAACCTTTCTTGGTCCATCCTATGTAGGTACCTATCATACATTTAAGAGGACGCTACGCATGAATTTGTTGTCTCCGTCTTATGAACGAACAATTGTTCATTCACTATAGCAGCGGTTCCCAACCTTTTTAGTTTAGTGGATCACTAATTTTGTAAAAAAATATCTGAGGCCCACCTATAGCATACCTATTTACGTTTTCATAAAATTATAATATGTAATATATATTATATACATACATATATATACATGTATATATAGTTATAAGGAATAAAAAATTAAAAAAAAAACAATTGTTTATTAAAAAAAAAAACTTAATTCAACTTTATCACAAGATAAACAATTTAAAGTGATTTTTGACATTGCTTGTTCTTCGCGAGAAAGTCAATATCTGGATTAAAACTTGTTAGTTTACACAACGACAAATAAACACACAACCACTGTCGCAAAATAACTAGTTTACCAATTTACGAAATCAAAAGACCTACTAATGGAGCACACAACACAAAAAAAAAATTATTTAAATTATTTTTAAAAGTTAAATTATTGTAACTATGGCTATATGAAATGATTTGGTGAAAATCCGATGTAAAAAAAAATTATTACTTTAAGAGATATTAAGAAATGTAAAATAGCCGCGTGACGTCATTGGGCCCTACTCATCGTAAGTAATTGCATATCTTATATGTGTAAAAGTTCCTCGCTTCTCACAACGATTTACCCTCCTAAACATTTTATTCTTGAAATTTAATTTACGTATAAATGTGTGGTTTTATGTGTTAAAGACGACGCAAGAATCAGAATTTCTATATGACGTTTAGTTTTTTTTAAATTTTAAAAATCTTAAAAGAGACATTTGGTTAAACGACACGTCATGGCGGTCGGCGGACCGGTTGTTCGAACGCCGCGTGAGTGCGCGACGCTCTAAATGATTTAGTAAATAGCAGTATTAGTTAATAATAATAAAAATAATAAATAATCAATATACTATAACATAGTTTAGATTAATTGTATGCTATTGCTTGATTACCTATACCACAAACCGATTCAAGCTCCGATCTATGATAAGAAAGTATTGACTCAAAAGTTAATAACAATATAATATAATATAATATAATGGCATATATTATTATATATTTATATGATATACAATACATATCATCATATCATAACGATAGTGAAAATATATACACAATGCATACTACTACAAAATGTGTTTTACGTATTATTATTGATTATTATGTAGACAATATTATTTTTAATATATTCAATTACCTATGAACGTAATGCATATTATATATATTATATTATATTATATTGTTATGCATATTATATTAGGTATTTTATACTCACGAATAATACAATGCGATCAAACCCAATCGATTGAAAATCGGCAAATACTCCGATGACAGGACGTTTCGATGAAAAAGGTGGATCCGTATGTTGCGCCGTCTACAGTATAATATTATAATATATCAAGCTATATTGTGAGTCGTGGAAACGTGTCACGTGCCCAACAACTTACACCGAGGACTGCAGCAGCCGAGGGCTAAAAACGACAGGATAATAATATGTTATGGTCGATGTGGCTGTGACGAGAAAGCCGCGATTGCAGCGAAATTAAGTTACAATTATTTCGATTACTCGTGACCAATGTAAATAATGCAAAATAATAATCGGCGCCGTGAAAATACCGGTCGTGCACACACGTGCTGTATGTACGTCTACACGACGACAGATCAAATAAAGTAGGTACGCTATTGGCGAAACAACCGACTACGATGTATTTTATTTTAAACAATGTAAAACAATAATTTAACGTACACGAGACGGGGACAGATGATATTCTGCTGGGATACGACTGACTCCGCCTGGGGACGAGCGCGGACCATAGACGCGCTGCGGCTACCAAAACCGTCCACGCAGCGGAATGTCACAATAATATGCTATCGCCGTGCTCGTTCCCACGGGTACTCGGATACATAATACATATACGTATATATGATAATAATATATAGATAGACACATATATACATAGATACATGTACGATATACATATAATGAGAAATGCTTATATTACGATTCACTACATCTAAATGAAACGGGTCTATACCTATAACACACGCCTCATAATATATAATTGCAGCGCCTCGAGAGACCTAAAGATTCGTATTAAACTATTTTCAAATTATTGAAAATATAATATAGAGTATTTATTATCGATTTGGAAACGAATAACCAATGTCATTTAGTATATATATTAATTTATTTATTATTACTGTTGTCCATGGCCCTATCAGAATTAAGAAATATATACCTATATAATATATTGTACATTTTCGTCAGTTTATTTTCATGTAATACTATTAATAGTATTTATCAATAGACAATATTCAACTATTATGGTACGAACTTATATGGAAATACTGTATAAAGTATAAACGCTAATCTATAATTTAGTTTTGGGTTGGAAAAAAATTAAGTACCTACGCTAGCGTTGTATAAACAAATTCATTTTTTTTTAATTTAATAAAAATTTAACAAAAAGTGTGTATTAACTTTTGACTTAACTGAGTTAACCTAAGGTTAAATTAACTTTTTGTTATTGGTGCATATTAACTTAACTTAACTGAGTTAAAAAAAATCATTATCTTGTCAGCCTTGCTATTAATAAATAGTATTATTAATAGACAATATTCAACTATGGTACCTCTCGACGTCTCGTCTTGTTGATTTTTAGTTTTTTACTGATTGCTTTTGATTCTTTTGAAACTTGATTGTTGTAATAATTTATAATTTGTTGTGAAGCACTTGCAGATTTTTCCATTTATTTTTTTTTTTATATAGCATGGAGTCAT
>NC_042495.1:20723337-20724146 GCF_005508785.2 Acyrthosiphon pisum
GATCACTGTATTTAGATTTTGAGCGGGCCGAATGAATGAATTGATTTTACAATGATGTGTTTTTTTATAATTTTTTTTTTCTGTCGGTTATCAATATTTTGGGTAGTAAAAATATTCCTATTTTCGAGATCAGATAGGTTCTGATAGAAAAGTGAATCTAGTTGGTTTTTTTTGGAGGTCAAAATCGAAAACTTTAGTTTTAGAAATTAAAAAGCATTAATAAAACAAAACAAAAGTGGTCACTTTTACGCAAAAACAATTTTTGAATTTTATTTTTTAGTTTAACTCAAAATATAATAACCAGTAGACCTTTGAAGTTTTCACTAAATATCTATATTAACATTTTCAACAAATTGTAATATTTTCGAAATATTTTGACTATTTTTGAGTTAGTTATAGCCTAGAGAAATTGTTTTAAAATTATTCTCGATAAAAACTTTTTCATTCAATAAAAAAAGCTTGAAAATTTAATCCAAGGTCCTAATAAGTTTCATTAATGTAATTTCAAAAATATTAAAAATACATATTATGCACGATTTTTTGTATATGCATTTAAAGTTCAAATTTTAACAAGATATTTTTCAGTTTGAAATTCATTAAAGTTTTTCCTTTTATATACCTAGCCAACATTAGAAATGTTGATAGAAGATTACCCACAAATTTCGCTACCTTAAATAAAAAAAAAGTTTACCAAAAATTAACAATAATAATTGTATATGAGCGTTTGAATTAAAAATATTTTCTATAATATACTAAGTAGGTATAAGAATTATCTAAAAAGTCTATAGCCTAAAAGTTTGATAAATTAG
>NC_042495.1:20724246-20725720 GCF_005508785.2 Acyrthosiphon pisum
AATATTTTTATTAATAAAGATTAAAAAATAAAAACTCAAAATAGAACCAAGTACTGAAGGACACTCTGCTTTATTTTTAAATTTTAATAAAAAAAAAAATAAATAATAACTATAATAATAAATTAGTTAAGTAATAATTAGTTAATAATTTATTTGTTTGAAAAGTTATTTCCTCTTATGATCATTATATTTTCTAATAGATCAGGTGATAATGAAGTACGCAAATCACTCAAAATAAATTTGAGTCCTGAAAAGCTCCTTTCCACTGACACCTATTTAAAAATTAAATTGATTTTAGTCAATTCTAAAAAATAGATTTAAATTTTAAACATAATTTATAGATTATTATTATGTTTGCATTGATATTGGAGATGTTTATTCATACAAATTCATAATATTTACCTGAGTGCATGGTACAGCCATTACAACTTGTGATAGTTTGTAAAATTCAGGCATAGACTCGAGGCGTTCGATATTTTTTTATGTCTATACTATGGTGCATTCTTGGAACATTGTCATATTCTTCCAACAGTATTCCAATAGACCGTAGACTAGAATTAATATTTATCGACATATTTTCATTGGTATGAGAGGATGACTGGATAAAGGATTCGAGGTCGTCATCAAAATCCATGACATTTTCTTCATGTGCAACATTACATTTAAAATTATTAGTATTTGCTTCATTTTCATTGCTCAACAGCAACTCAAGAATTCTCCAAGTTTTTTGTAAATGATCCTTTGCTTCAATTTTACTTGAATCATTTAGCAAGCACTGAAACCTCGGATCCATAAATAGAGCTGAAACAAAATTATAATATATACCTAATGTATCAATTTCAAATATGCATTATATTTATTTACATAAAATAATAAATTAATAGGTAATTACATGTATATTTTTGAGTTCGAATTTTTTTAACAACCTAAAAAAACAGTTAAATTATAGTATACTTTTTGATTATATTCTGATTGTCATCAAAATAATGAATATTCTTTATGATCGGTCATAAATTAAAAAATATAATTTATATAATAATGATGTACTTAGTACTACTTACAGTTCTGATGCGACCAATAACATTGAGTAATGAGCTAATTTTCAATCCATCTTCCATGCACAAATTTAGTGTATGAGCTGAACATCTCACTTTTTTGTAAGGGGTTCAGGTTCAATTGCTTGAACCACATTACTTTCAAATTCTTCAATTCCATTGGTTGGTGCCATGACAAAACTGTCATCTTATTTGATAGGTATTTGACAATATAATAAAAATTTAAATATTAGTTACATTTACAATTTAAAGTAGGTACCTATACACACTTTTGCATCCATTCTAATTTTCCTAATTCAAGCACTGCATAAAATAATATAAAATCTAAACAAACCATTTTCCGTAGAATCATTTTCTGGATCATCAATTATATCAGTCATTTTTAATATATTGGCAGCATTATCACTGGATAATAGAAA
>NC_042495.1:20726935-20727930 GCF_005508785.2 Acyrthosiphon pisum
TGCATTTAATTAAAAATAATATTCTAATACCTGATTCACTGTCTGTTGTAGTATGACATCGTCCTTTACAAGAAAATTTCTTGTACTGCGTGCAACGCCACACAATTTTTTCATCGTATTTTTGATGTATGTTATGTAAATATCCATTTAATAATAAAAGTTTTTTGCCTTTTTGACTTATAACAAATTCAAGCGGCATATTTAATTTTATTAAAAATAATGTCGAAATACGTTTAATAAAACCTTACAGGTGTTGGTGTGTTGAAGTTGTGTTGTGTTGTGTTAAAATGTTGTAGAGTGTATTTATACAACACGAAAAACAGAAAACTGATTATCGCCGGTTATCGTTGTCACGGGATATTTTTGATGCCGGTTATTTTATCGCCGGGTTATTATCTACCGGATCATTTGTCGCCGGATATTATTTATCGGATCAAATGACGTGTCACGATCATTTAGCAAGCACTGAAACCTCGGATCCATAAATAGAGCTGAAACAAAATTATAATATATACCTAATGTATCAATTTCAAATATGCATTATATTTATTTACATAAAATAATAAATTAATAGGTAATTACATGTATATTTTTGAGTTCGAATTTTTTTAACAACCTAAAAAAACAGTTAAATTATAGTATACTTTTTGATTATATTCTGATTGTCATCAAAATAATGAATATTCTTTATGATCGGTCATAAATTAAAAAATATAATTTATATAATAATGATGTACTTAGTACTACTTACAGTTCTGATGCGACCAATAACATTGAGTAATGAGCTAATTTTCAATCCATCTTCCATTCACAAATTTAGTGTATGAGCTGAACATCTCACTTTTTTGTAAGGGGTTCAGGTTCAATTGCTTGAACCACATTACTTTCAAATTCTTCAATTCCATTGGTTGGTGCCATGACAAAACTGTCATCTTATTTGATAGGTATTTGACAATATAATAAAAATTTAAATATTAGTTACATTACAATTAAAG
>NC_042495.1:20734252-20735144 GCF_005508785.2 Acyrthosiphon pisum
ACGGTGTAAAATAATCTATCAAATTAACGAAAATCATGAAAATCAGTTTTCTTGATTTACAAGGTAAGAAAATGTATTTCTAAACAATTTAAAAGTTGGTATTTGAAATAAGATACCTATTTTGAAAGTATCTATAAATCAGTTTTAAAACAATTTTTTTTATTTTATTCATTTATTTGCAAACCCCAAACGGAAATTTTATAATTTAATTTATAAGTGATGGATATTTATAACACACAGGAACACAGAACAAATTAAAGAAATAATAACACAATATAAACGCAATGGTGATAAATGATAATATAGTGATATATAGTACAGAAAACTTATATAACTAATACATAATATATTAAATATTAAAATAAAAAAATATACCATGTAATATATAAATATATAATATATTTAAAATGATTTAAATTCAAATATTTTAACAAAAATTAAGATAAAAATTATATGTAACTTAAAATACGTGTTTGATAGTTTGTATATCTATACTTGACTCCTTCGACTACGTTTCGAACGTTGTCAAAGATTAGTGCTACAACCGTATAATCATGTCTTGTAATTTACAAACGCTTATTAGTTATTATAAACTGAATTATTGGCTATTGCTATCCAATTCATGAATTCCCTAAATCGAGTAACGATAATAAATTGGAAGATGGACGCGTATAATAAACAGCCACTCCGACCATTTAATAAAACAAACTGGCGGAAAACATCGCCGCTATCCGTTGGTAACGAGTACCATTAACAATAGTATATAATAATATGGTAAACCTCAATGGGCTCAACAGATTTTTCCGGTAACTGTTTTTGGTGACAAACTGACAACTTTCCAAACGCGTCCTTCCGCGTGAATCGCACGGTGAGGTTATATAAACCCGTGGTC
>NC_042495.1:20735194-20740356 GCF_005508785.2 Acyrthosiphon pisum
TCAAGTAAAGTAACTGACAGTGTCAGCAACTTTGAAAATATTTTTGCAGTTTTTGATTAATTATGTTTGATGATTAGAATAAAGTTATTTCCAAATTATTTCATTATTTTAACGAGTATTATTTTATTGTAACAAATTAATATAATTGTTAATATATTATTGATATATAATAAACATAAAATGTATTTATACCGCTAATGCAACAACATTTTATGTTTATTATGACTATAGACAGTTAAAAATTATACCAGAGGTTGACATAATTTATACCAATTTTTGATTTTCAGTAAGTTAATGTAATATTTGAATTATCCCGTCAACATAATAAAATAAAATAGTAATTTATTTACAAATAAATGTTCCTATTCCAACTATTTTATTTTATTAAATATTAAAAAAAAAAAAATTGTAAGCTGAAAAGTAGTGTATTGTAAGAAGTTAATTTATAGAATATAAATGTTAACTATTTTAATATAATATTTTTTTAACTCATTAATATAAAACAAAATTATACATATTAAGACAATACAATTTCTGCAATTTAAAACTAAGAATTATAGTTTATTGACTACTACGTAAAACAATGTTCACTCCGCGTGTGTATACATTTCATTAAAAATATTAAATCAATAAAACCATTGGATTCGAAAAATAGTATAATAACAAAATATCTAAAAATAATGTATTTGTAGTGCTAAAAAAATACTATATTTATTAGTTTAGTTTTTATATCTTGATATCTTTTAAGGATTGAAATAGTTAACTTTTAATTAAGGAACCTACTATACACTATATTATACAGTATGAATAAAAAAAATGAATAATTTATATTCACAGTTTATCGTCGCTTCTTAATTCTTCCATTTTAATATTGCAATATTTCTTTCCATTATTTTTTTTTTTAAATTTTGATTAAAAATATATTTACTTTTGAACGATCCCATAACGCACCATTTTTTATTATTATTACTATGCATTGTAGTATAATTTATATCTATATGAAAATATATATTGTTTATTGCTTGTAAATATTGTGTAATTGACGGACGAAAGAAAATTTATGTATCGTAAATAATATGTGTTAATAACCGTTAAAATACTATTGAAAAAATCGAAAAATGACCTGTTTTAAGTATCATCTTGATCCAATTTACTAAAATATAAGACACTGCGGCCCTTAAGTTTAAATCCAAGCACTCCTTCTGGTAGAAATTTTGTTTACAGGATAAAAAAATTAAAATAATCTTCATTGTAAAACTACTAGCTCCTTAGCTCCGCTCAGAATCTAAAATATAATATAATATAGTTATGCAAATTTAATTTAATATCAAACAATAATATTATTATAGGTATATTATCAAACGTATTTTGATATTTTATAGACAAGTCCAATAATGTTTGATGCTTATGAGCGCACCTTTTTATATAATTACTTTAAAGTGTGGCATGGTGCTTAAGAGTATTTACAGGTACCTAACACAGCTACACAAAATAATATTATGTTAATTATTTTACTTTATAAATAATATAAATGAAAATTAATCTGCAAATTTTTGTGGGTGATTTAAAATTTCAATTTATTTTTAAATAAGCGCTACGTTTAGAAATGGAAACACGCTATATTATAATATTATTCTAGAAGTTATTGACTATCGTCGTATTGAACACTGGCAATAACTGTTTTATTAACTTTTACTGACACAATAATGAATAAACTATAAGCGCCGGTAGGTACCTACTGGAAAATTGCCAATACTACCTCACGATACTCTTTTGTGTAAGATGAATATAATTAACAAATAATTTTACGAAACCGTAATGGAACGTTTCATAATTTATTTTCGATAAACAAAGTTAATTAAGAGAAATTTACTAGTACCTAACAACAATAGATATAATTATGATATTGTTCAATGTGAATACTAATAAACCGATTTGGCTGTTATTAAATTCGCAATAAGACACAATTGGACAGTCGTTGGTAACTGTAAATTTATTGTAATTTTATCAAAGAGTGACGTTATACTTAAGCCGTTTTTAATTAAAACGTTTTATCCATTGTGCTCGTCTGTGCATTATAGAGCTGATATTGTATATTTTGTCGCTCTGCTGTAAAGTAGGTTACAAGTGGGTCACTGTATAATGTATGGTATTAAATTTGAATTCAATGATATAATATCATTGTATAATAACAACGATTCCGAGCGAAGACGGTATGTCAGTCTAGGTATAAGACATATTATATATACTTATCAAGGGTATTAAAAAAAAATTTGACCTATAATAAATTCCAAATTAATAATATCACAATATCCATTAGGTACTTGTAACACGTTATACATCAACAACAAACCGTGATACTATCATACATATATAATAGTATACTTTAGAAGTTTCGAGTACCCACGAGTAATATTATACAATCACAACAAAATAACTAAAATAGTCTAGGTCTAGGTTAGGTTTTTTATTATGTAATTTCGTCCAAATTTGAAAAAAAGTTGGGAAACAATGACTTTAGTGGTCGTTATACCTAGTATTATAATGTTCGACCAACTATACATATGGGTGCTGGCAATGCAGCCAGTGAAGATTTTAATTTAAAATGTATTGTATTATGTTCTACTTTTATTTATAGGTATACAGTATATTTCATGTTATTACCAAATAATATATGATTGATATATATATTTATAAATACACGTCATTAAAGCTTTTGGCCAGTACAAGATTCGCTTCAAACCTCAATCTGAAGGATTTTTAGTTACGAGTCCTCCATAAAATAGAGCTTATGTCCTATGGAGACGTCGAATATATAGAAATGATTCAAAAAACCATTGTGTCACACGATCCGTATTCATATTGGAGCTTGTTTAATACAGGGACGAGACCCCTGCTTTAGAGACAAATACTCATTACCATGCACAGTACAATGCAACAGATATGATAACGTTTTGAGCGAATGCCTACCTCCCCCATGAACAAAATATCAAAGCAACGTGCCAAAAGAATTTTCATCGTGGGATAAAACTACGTAAAATATAATATTAGAAGTTGACGCAAAACAATGGAAATAACTGAAAAGCAGTTATTTATTTAAGATGTGTCTGTTTGTATTATATGGTTTTCGTTGTGATACGGACAGCAGTGTATAAATATAACAAACTAGCCGACCCATCACAGCTTCGCCCGTGACTGGTTGTTTATTTTGCCTTTGAACGATGATAATATGTATAATGTTTTATTGAAATTTTTTCGTTTAATGTGATCTGCAAGTAAATATAAAAACGGTCATTAAAAAACTGTTGAAATGTTTATAGCGGTATTAATCTTATAGATTGTTATAGCAGAACCCATGAACTTCATTACCCGTAAAAAATCGCAAATCTTAAAAAAAATATGATTGTTCAACTACTATTTTGGTTGTAACTTACTACAGTAAGTGCAACTCAGCCACCCTGGTAGGCAATGTTCAATAATTTAATTTGATGCAAGCTTGTACCTGATCTGCCCAATAATAACCAATGGCAACGGATAATAAATCAACTCTAATTTCTACTATTAACTGTAATCAAAGAAAACTATCAATAAATCCTCCAATATGATCCCCAATGTCCCTGTTTGAGCATCTCTTTAAAATTCTTTCTTATTGCACGGTAAAAATATAGAAGAACCACTATTTCAAATTTCAAGTTCGTATGTTGAGTAGTTTTTGAGATACAGCGATCAGTGACTCAGTGGTACCTATTTTAGGTATATAATATATTATATAGATTCCCTTCTCCCTCCCCTCCGAAAAAAATGAAATATCGGGCGATGTTGTGACACTCAGAAAGGTATTTGGAACACTCTGTGAAAAAAAATTGGAAAAAATTAATAGTGTAGTTACAAAAGGCTTGTTCTTTTACGCATAAAGGAATAGATTAGCTTAGTTTTTTAATTTTTCATGAACTTTATATTCATTTTTTATTAACAAAAGTTGTACTAAAACTTTCAGCAGACTGTCAGGTAAAACAGTAAAAAATTTCAGCCAAATCGGTTCGGTAGTTTTCTCGGTTAGCGCGGTCTAAGAAAACCCTTACCATTTTATATAATAGTATAGATAATTATTAGGTATAGTAATTTATTTCACTACTTATTAGTAACACGGTATAAACTATAAATAAAGACAACAGCATAGAATTAGCAACAGAATGTTTTTAAAATCGTATTGTGCATACTGAATATAAAATATAATAATATACGTAAAAGTGTCAATACTCCACGAAAATAATACAATTTGAATTACATCAAATTAACTTGCTAAAATCGTTATTCGTCGTAAATATAATATGATTTCGTCCAAATTTAAACTTAAAATATACATACAAATAATTGTATTTATGTATTTTTAAGATTTTTTGCAGTATGGACTGCTTATGATAAACCTAATATTACTAATTAGAATAACTAATTTTTCAAGTCTTAGCTATAAACATTTAACTACAAAATATTCGTCAATATTTTACTTCAAATTCTTATAAAACTAGATCATGCCTATATGTACCTGTATTTTTTTTTAGTTTATTTTTCTACAAATATCAATAACATTTTATTTGTTGGTTAAAAAAGGTTGAACATTTAATAGAAGGTTCCTATTATATTGTTTCAAAGGCAGATGAAAAATATTAAAATTCCAGGTTTTTTAATATGTAATTTCGTCTGTGAAAACACATAACTGTGCTTATGTAGATGTTTTGGTAACAGAATTAACTACTTACGTGGAATCTTGTTTGAAATTTGAACATTTTATACATTTTTAACTACAAAATAATTATTCATATTTAAATTTGATAAATTTTGTCAAAATTCGATCTTTAATGTTTATAAAAAAAAATTGTGCCTATGTATTTTTAATATTTTTTATCTGCTATTGTAACAATGTATCAAGAGCCTTGTATTAATTTTTTACACTTTTTGGCCCAACAGATGAAACGTTATTACTTATATGAACATTCAGTGAAATTTTCAAGTATCTATAGTCATTCTTATTTTAATTACAACAAAATAAGAAAATCGTAACATGAGAAATCGAGTGAATATCAAATGTTGTAAAAATTTGAATTTCAAACGCTCATATTTGACTTACTTGTAGACATTTTTTTTTTGAAAAAGGTAGACAA
>NC_042495.1:20740406-20751948 GCF_005508785.2 Acyrthosiphon pisum
TATTAGCATTTTATAGTTTTAAAAATTATCTGACCTTTATTAGTAGTTAAGTCTTTGACTAAATATAACATCTATTTTATGTTTAATGTAAGTTCATACTAAAAATCATATCTATAAACATAATATTATCATGAGCGATTAGATATTGTTAGAACTTAGAGTGCATACAATTTAATAACTAAGGAACTGCACGTTCAAATTTATTTCGATTTATGTGCATCAACAATTTCAAAATCATCATCTATTTAACAATTTTCAGAAACAAACTCGAATGTAACACATAATAGGTATATTACATTAAAAATAATAAACGTTAGTATTTTTAAAAATTATTTTAAATTATTTCTTACGAAATTATTGTAGACATAACAAATTGAAAAAATCAGGTAAGTGGATGTCGCTCTGCTGTACAGTAGATTACAAGTGGGTAATTGTATATTATTTGTATTAGACTTGAATCCAATAATACAAATTGTAATTATTATTTTATATTCGTGATCACATTGATATATCGGCATATCGCATAACAAAGTTATAGTCACATCGTAACTACCAAATAAGCAATAATAGTTAAAAAATCTAAGTTAATTGTTTCTATTGGAATAGGTACTTAAGTTCTGCTAATATATTTTGATATATATATAATTATCAAGCTGTCGAGCAGTGAGCCACTGAAATCTAGGTAATACCTATAATACAAGAACGTCAAAGAGCCATAAGAACGTCTTAAGTCAACAAGTAAAATCGATTCTTTAATAAACTTTTATATCTTTATACAACCGAGTTATTTTATGCATGAACTAATCTACTATTTATACCGATTTTTATATTTATATACCTAACACTTAATTCTTTACATTTTTAATTATCTGCTAATAAACGGACCACTCGTAAGAAGAATTTGTATTATTTCATAATTCGTGCAACTTTTTAAAAAAAATGCCAGGATTTAAAAGTTATATATGTAGGTAGTACTATAGGTATATTTATAATAATTAATAATAATATAGTGCTTTACTCTCGGGATGTACCCGTCCAACGAGACACGTTTTTTTTCACTTTTCGTACAAATTCGATTTATGCTCATAACTATAAAGCCCGGATTTATATAAATTTAAAAAGTCTTAAATATGATTCAAATGTGCAATTATATGCTATATTATGTTTTACATCATGAAATGTGATTTTTTTTAAAAAAAAAACACACTTTTACACCAAGGAAAGTAGATATAAGTAGATATACACTATCAGAAACAAAAAATATCTAAATAGTTAAAATTTTAATACTTTAAAAATCAAAATGCAATATTTTATAATAATAATTTTTTCATATTACGGATTGTTTAAATACAATGTCTGAGAACTCTCAGTAAACTTAAAACAAAAAAAGTTGTAAAATTGAGTTACTGCTTTATTTGTTGCGCACGTCGAAGTAGCAACATAGTATGCCGAAACGCGTGTGTATGAGATTTATTGTTGGTAATATATTATATATATACGTGCTCCGATGTCATGAAGTGTTGCAAAAATTACAATATTTGAACAAAGTTCTAATGACATTTAAAAAATATTATTACTATTTTTAAGCTGTTTGAAATTTTTGATTTTTTTTCATCAATTATTATTTTCGATGGTCGATGTATAATTTTTTGCTTGGTCAAAACATTTTAAAAATTGAATACAAGGTTCCTAATAAGTTTTTATTTATGTAGTTAAAAACATGTTGGAGTGTCTGAAGTTAGAATTTTGACAAATTCTCATGAAAATCGTGAATATTTGAAATTATTATATTTTTAATATTCGTATATTTTATATACATACGCAATGACATTTTCAAATACATTTTTTTCAGAAATTATGAATTCCATTTATACTTTATAACTATAATGTCTAATGGGAAAATAAATTACTTTAATGGCAATAATATCAAAAAATGTATTAAATAAAATATAGACTGACCAACCGTCTTCACTCAGCATAAATTTTCATATAGGTAGGTACAATGATTTAATTTAAATTTAACACATACATTACAGTTACTGAGTTACATACACGATAGCCAATGTATAGAAGAACAGTACCCACTTGCTTACCTTTTTTTTATAGTATATTTTAAAATGTAATATTCTTCACTCTAAACAATACGATAACGACTAATAAAATGAATCTTTTAAGTCTATTACCGTATGAACTATGAATCCAATACGTATGTGGGCCCCGATTTCGTGTCCTCACACCAGGCCACCTTTAAACTGGAACTCTGTATTATGTGAGTGATATCATGTGCCTCTTGACTTTTTCCATGCATTTGGTTGGCCCGTAACGACCTTAAACGCTTACCTACATATAATATTATAGCGACGTCGAGATGACAGCGCTTATAGAACGTCAGCCAACTAGTTTCTCAACAAAGTGACTTGCTGACAACTGACAAGTACAAATTGTGAATTTTTCGTTTAAATATTTTTTTGCAAAATACCCCCTCTCTAATATCAATATTACCATCGAAACACATTAATTACTTAACAATTTTGCGAAGCTTTTCATCTTTTTTTTTTTTGGAGGGGGCTTAGCCTCCCAAGCACCCCCCAATCGCCGCCTATGTGTCACACGTGGGTGTATTATATCGACGTTTATTAATATGGAGAATGCAATTCAATTCATAGAATCCGAAAAAGGAAAACAGTTGTTATCTCTTTTAAACAATAATATAAGTATAGTTATGTTAGAACGCGTAAAGAAAGAATGCGTAAATTGATTTGTACAGTAAAAACGCGTTACTTACGAAAGTGCAGTTATACTGACGCTCATAAAACTTAAATAATTGTCAGTAATTATTATTGGTGAACATTATACTCATGGACCAAAATCGATAATTTTTAGTGCAACAAGTCAAGTCCTGAACCCTAAATTTATTTATACACGAAAACTTAAAAACTTGATTAAAAACTTGGTTTTAATCTATACTTAAAATACCCTCCATTTCATAATCCTGGCTACGCCACTGAAAAAAGACAATCGTATTCACAACTATTTCCGAGTTCTTTAAATGATACCAGAAACGTTTTGTTTCGACTGAAACAAAACTTGTTCATGTTTCGACTGAAATACAATTTAGTTGTTGCCTTAAAATGAATAAAGAAAATGTGCAGTTCAGAGATATTCAGTCATTCATTATTTTATAGTGATGTGAGTCTCGTAAATGTACAAAAAAAATTTACAATTTACATTTCTTTTAACACTAGTTGAGTGATCACTTAATTTGTATTTTTTATCAAGATATTAGGATTATAATACAAATTAGGATTTTTATAAAATGATATTGACAGTTACGTGATACGAATTATTGTGATATGGTGTACGCGGTTACTGGTAGGTACTATTTAAAACGATACGTTATATCTTTATCTCATCACATTTGTTTTGAATACAATATTATTATAAACTTATAAATATCATGGTCATAATAAATAATAATAATTTTCAATATATTTGTGATTATATTATATTATATATTTACCAATTTTACCGTAAATTTGGTAAATTTACTCGGTAAATTACCAAAACAACATTTTACGTAAAATCGACATCAAAATTATTTTACCAGATTAAGAACTGACAATTTTAATTGTTTATTACTAATTATTTTAGTTTATATTTTATACCTATTGATTATTATCATAATTGTTCTATACAAGTTGTATTTATAATAAAACACAATGGAAATAACTGAAAAGCAGTTATTTATTTAAGATGTGTCCGTTTGTATTATAATATGGTTTTCGTTGTGATACGGACAGCAGTGTATAAATATAACAAATAATTATTAGGTATAGTAATTTATTTCACTACTTATTAGTAATACGGTATAAACTATAATTAAAGACAATAGCATAAAATTAGCAACAGAATGTTTTGAAAATCGTATTGTGCATGCTGAATATAAAATATAATAATATACGTAAAAGTGTCAATACTTATACTATAATACTATAATACTATAATACGAGTATTATTTTATTGTAACAAATTAATATAATTGTGCAACCATACTATATTTATTGATATATAATAAATATAAAATGTATTTATACCGCTAATGCAACAACATTTTATGTTCAGACTATAGACAGTTAAAAATTATACCAGAGGTTGACATAATTTATACCAATTTTTGATTTTCAGTAAGTAAAGTAATATTTGAATTATCTCGTCAACATAATAAAATAAAATCCTTAATATTACATATTATACTCCACGAAAATAATATAATTTGAATCACATCAAATTAACTTGCTAAAATCGTTATTCGTCGTAAATATAATATGATTTCGTCCAAATTTAAACTAAAAATGTACATGCGAAAAATTGTATTTATGTATTTTTAAGATTTTTTGCAGTACGGACTGCTTATGATAAACCTAATACTACTAAGTAGAATAACAAATTTTTCAAGTCTTAGCTATAAAAATTTAACCACAAAATATTCGTCAATATTTTACTTCAAATTCTTATAAAACTAGATCATGCCTATATGTACCTGTATTTTTTTTTAGTTTATTTTTTCGATAAATATCAATAACATTTTATTTGTTGGTTAAAAAAGATTGAAAATTTAATAGAAGGTTCCTATTATATTGTTTCAAAGGCAGATGAAAAATATTAAAATTCCAGGTTTTTTAATATGTAATTTCGTCCTTTGAGCTTAAAATGACAATAAAAATAAACTGTGCTTATGTATTTTTTAGATTTTTTGGTAACAGAATTAACTACTTACGTGGAATCTTGTTTGAAATTTTCAACCCTTACATATAAAAGTTGAACATTTTATACATTTTTAACTACAAAATAATTATTCATATTTATATTTGATAAATTTTGTCAAAATTCGATCTTTAATGTTTATAAAAAAAACTTGTGCCTATGTATTTTTAATATTTTTCAACTGCTATTGTAACAATGTATCAAGAGCCTTGTATTAATTTTTTACACGTTTTGGCCCAACAGATGAAACGTTATTACTTATATGAACATTCAGTGAAATGTTCAAGTATCTATAGTCATTCTTATTTTAATTACAACAAAATAAGAAAATCGTAACATGAGAAATCGAGTGAGTATCAAATGTTGTAAAAATTTGAATTTCAAACGCTCATATATGACTTACTTGTAGACATTTTTTTTTTGAAAAAGTTAGACAAACTTATGAGGAATCTTGTATTACTTTTTCAGATCTTAGATTTTAAAAGAAAAATTTTCATGAATATCTAACTCAAAATAACTTCCAAATTTTCGTCATTTTTACGTCACCTGTACGCAAAATATGCAAATATATGCAAAATAAAAATTTGTAATAAGATTAACTTTGATTAAGTAGGTACCTATACTACCTATATAATAGTAGTGTATAAAGCTCCAAAATTGACGCTCATATTTACTCTGAAGGGGGTTTCCGAAAATACAAGCTTATATAACTACCTACCCTGCTGGTAATTGGTATGTCGGTCCGTCAGTGTTTCAGAAGTTTTAAAATCTGATATTTTACCACCTTGTGCCCAATTTACTATTTCAAATTAGTACTTACCTTATTGACGAATAATGATATCGATATAAATAAGTTGTTTGTAATATAAATATATAATTCAATAGGTAACACTATAAGATGATTCCTAAAAGCAACGAATATAATCGGTATTTTAAAAATATAGAAACACTGTTTAATCATTTGAATAAAACGCCCCACATTTTTAGCAACCTATAAATTATAGGTTATTCATAAATACTTCGTAAAATTAATTTTTATTATAAATGCATTTATTTACACACTTTCAACTTTTTTGATAAGCTATTCCCGATTAATTTTGAATTTTGACAAAATCTGTTAAATTTAAAATGTAATAATATTATTTTGTAGTTAAAAATGTATAAAATGTTAAACTTTAATAGTTATGGATTGAAAAATTAAATGAAGGATCCACGTAAATAGGTTATAACTTATAATGTATAAATAACTTTTTTTCACATTCATATCATTAAAATATATACTTAGTAATATAATCATAGGATAACTGACCGTTTTCGCTCAGAATCGTTTTTCATATACAATGGTATTATAGCGTTGAATTCAAATTTAACACCATCCATTACACCGTCCCACTTGTAACCTACTGCACAGCAGAGCGACACCTAATTGCTACCTTTTTTATAGTTAATCATCATTTTTGTGCAGTTAAGATATTTTATTTTCGTGTCATGCGATACCAAATAGACAATTCTGATTCGATGACTTCATTTCGATTTCGGTTATTTTTTTTCTATTTATATATTGTTATAATATTCTATTTTTTTTTACACAGTGAAACCGATATTCTATTGCAACACGATACAGGCAGTAGAAGCCGACGCACGTAAGACCTGTGCCGGATCTCCTGACTTCCATCACGTAGATTTAGTCGTGCGAAATTCAAGTCAAATAACAATATTGTCTGCACGTACAATAATATTATACATTAATTATACAGACTCTGAACGAAATAAAATGTTTTTGTTTGGTATTCAGCTACCTGAATTCGTGATTCTTTCTCTACTATATATAAGTAGCTTGTCAGCTCTGAATAGTCTTCTACGTTGTCCGATTCTAGACTTATGATGAAATGAATTACAATACTTAAGTTGGTACAATATTCTTACGCTATTTTTATTAGGGTCAATCAACATGAAATACGCTCAATGCTTATGAGTTATACTTGTATACAGTGATTGAAATAATTAAAAAATAGTATAAGTAGAGAAGATCGTGCATATTTTTAGTTTATACCTACGTTAATTGTTTTGTCTTCTTGTGAGAACCACGTAACAGTCTTAAACATGGCCACATATAGATAGTTGGTATTAGACTTTTAGACGGTGAAAAAGCGAGTAACTAAATTAATCATCATTAATTTTAATTTGTTATGTCTACAATAATTTCGTAAGCAACAATTTAAAATCATTTTTAAAAATGCTAACGTTTACTTTTTTTAACGTAATATACCTATTTTGTGTTACATTCGAGTTTCTACAGAGTGTTAAATTCGTTGTAAAATACACATTGGCAGTACAATTAAATTAACATGTTATATTCTTTTTTGTGTAGTGGACTGCTTGATATCGAGTGAAATTATGTATTTTTTTATTGAAATAATATGCGTAGACCCAATTAATAATATACATAGAACGGACAGAATATAAATTGATAACCACATTTTGTTTCAGAAAATTGTTAAATAGATGATGATTTTGAAATTGTTGATGCATATAAATCAAAATAAATTTGAACGTGCAGTTTTTTAGTTATTATAGATCTAATGGTCTAACATTAAACATAAAATAGATGTTATATTTAGTCAAAGACTTAACTACTAATAAAGGTCAGATAATTTTTCAAATTATAAAATGCTAATATATTGTTATTACTTAGGTACTTAGTAGAATTATTTCTAAGATATGAAGGGAATTCCTAGATTTCATCAACCACATCTTTCAATGTATTATCATAGATTATAATTTATTCTAAGTACATGAAATCTATTCATTCAAATTTAAATGTGTAAACTATGTCAAAACCTATAGTATACCCTCACCCACAGTTCCTCTGGCTTATGACCTCAGTTGTCGAAGACTCAATACCCCCCTCCAAAAAAAAAAAAAAAATGATTGTAAAATTATAGAATTTGAGGGATAAATATATAGAAGAATATAATGGGCTTTCAATTCAACTGTCAATTTCATCTCCTCATCAAAACAAATTATTATTATAGCTTAAACATTAATACATTACATAATAATATATGTAACTAATTAAAAATACTAAATGTACTTATTATATAAATTATTTTATTTAAATATATTTTTATCATTTATGCTGAGGGGCAAAAAAATGAAATTTACGAATTAATGCGATAACTAACGACTACCGACAAAGAATTAAATACAATGTAATATTGTTGGTCAATATAAATTGAATGGTAAAATATTGTCATATGCCTAACAATTAACAGTAAAAAAATGTGGGTCTCATTTGAAAAAAAAGAAGTGTGTATCGCCACGGGACACTTCTTAAATGGTATAGAAATCTATACAATTCAAAATAATAATATGGTCTATGAGCATATTATTTAATATTATAAATAGAATACATTTATTATTAAAGGAAAAAACTGGCCAAGTGCGAGTCGGACTCGCGCACGAAGGGTTCTGTACCATCATCAGCTATAAGCATGTCGGCAACACTGCTTATATTATATATTCTAGGATTTTTAGTATTTATAGTTATAGCGGCGACAGAAATACATAATCTGTGAAAATTTCAACTTTCTAACTTTCGTGGCTCATGAGATACAGCCTGGCAACAGACGGACAGCGGAGCCTTAGTAATAGGGTCCCGTTTTACCGTACGGAACCCTAAAAATGAGGGTGAGCATGTTGGTAAATCCCTCCGTATATTCTTGTATTTAAATGACTGGCTCAATTTGAATTAATATTATAATGATAATAATAATTGACAAGATCTCGGATCAGAATTATTAATGTTGAGGCATCCCGTTAAAATAAAACCAAAATAAAAATAATATTTACTAAGGACTAAGGTAAATGTACCGTATATTTATTAAAATTATTTATAGAAATCTTTGTTTTGTTGATAAAAATGTACAATAATTAATAAAATTGTACCATCATATTATTATTGTATGGTTGATACAGTGAATATGAGATAGTACTTTTTGGTTATCAGTTATCACTAATTTATTTTATCTTATAGATAGAACCTTTTGGTTTTAACACTATTCTCAAGAACCAAAAGGTGCTAACTAGATTGCTATAAAATAACAAAAGTGTTAATTTGATCGATTTAGCACCTTTTACTTCTGGATAGCTCCTTAAATAATGAACTTAAAAAGTTGGATGTGAGTTTGGATTATAGACCATTGACCAATAAACACATTTATATCAAAAAGTGGATTTTCGAAAAAATCGATTTAGCACCTTTTGGTTCTGAGCCCACGTAATATTAAACTTTAATTTATTTGTCTTTAATCTCCCGTAATTGTCTGTGTAACGAATCAATTGTAATTTAATATAATTTTCATACTACAATGTCTTCAATTACAATAAATACAATGAATTCGAACAAGGGACGTGCGGGCTCCTGTTGCGCGGCAAGTCCATTGATTAGGCCGTACTTTTCGATGCCAAATATATCATTAATGACACCTGAAAATGCTGAAACGAAAATTCAAGTGCCATCCGCCACGACAGTCCCGACTAAGTCGAGTTCCCTACCAGAAATCAATGTAGCGGAGCCGATCACTCATGTGGATCTGCAGGCTACGGATGTTGCAATAAAGGACCAAGTGGTAACCACGAAAACGGTCGACCCTAGGAGCCGATCTCTTGTCATGTCTTAAACAATTACATTGAACGATATGGATTTGGACGTGGCCAAGAGGCGTGTGAGCTTTTACGCTGCAAGTAGACTGACCAAAGTGTATCGTTCCATGCCAAATATAATGTTGATGACACCCGAAACGGCAATCCAAGTGATCATTTTGGAAACGTACTAAAAAATTCTTCAGGCGATTATTGTGCTGCGCGTAGTTCCAAAGCAATTGCTGTTGTGCCATTGTAGATGCTGCTATATGTAAATATACCGTACAATCTTACTACTACCGTACTAGCTAGGTGGGGGACAGCTCGCAGTGCTTGGTGGAATGACCCGCCTCACCCCCACCCAGCACCACAATTTTATTAGAATACTGGAATTAATTCTGGAAATCAGGTGTCTTGATAAAGTAATTAATAATAATAAATATTGCGACGCTGGCACTGTCGCCCGGCTCCTGTATGGTGCATACTGCTCGGAAATTTGCTAATCGATTACGATTATAGAGACTAGAGTGATCAGATAAATCAAGGCGCAAAATGATTAATTATTGTACAAGTGTACAAATGTACCTATGCAAAATTGTATTAATATTTATTTGTTTAGTTAGTATGTATAAATATAAAAGTACCTAAATACAATTTTTATAGTTTTGTTTTAGTTCATGGATCATTACTACCCCTCCCCTCCCCCCGTGGGAGCACGCCAATGTTTTGGGCGCTAGTGTTGTAAAGCCTAGGGGCGGAAAAATGGTAAGTCCCGTCTCTGCAAACAGCTTATATTCATTAGGTACCTACCTAAAGAGTATAAATATTTTACATTCCTTCACTGCAAAAAATCGGCGAATTTATTAGGTAGGTACCAGTAAGCCGCGATTAACTTAGTAAAATACATTGATCAATAAATGTTTCGTTTTGTAAGTCACTTTTAAACATTTATTCAACATTTATACAATCTACATAATATTATAATAATAATACTCGTATATTATAATAATTAATGAAATATGAATACATACCATAAATATGAATGTACGTCGTAGTGTCAAATCTCTTTTGAATATCCAAAACAATTTGAACGAGTCATACCTATACTGTATGAAGTTTTGAGGCATAATAACGTGAATATAATAATGGAATATCCATTAACTTCCAAAAAGTATCACCGGGTAGGTATATCTCAATTGTAACCAACTTTTATGCATATGTAATGTTTTCTTGCAAATTTCAAAATATTGAGTAGGTATGAGGTATAATGTTTCACATAAATAAATATATATTTTTTAGTATCAGTAAGAAATCTGAAGGAGAGAATACTTTTTCAAAAAATCGGTCAACTCAAAAATAATATTCGAAACAGGGGTTACCTTTAAAAAAATGAAATTGTATTGCGCATGAGCAAAATACACGAGTTAAAAAAAATTTAACCTATAGGAATTCATGATGCATTAGTCTAGTTTAATGTCCAACAAACAGAATTGAAAAATATAAACAGGGTAATGAGTGATAAAGTGTTCCCTGTTTTCGTTAATCCTATTATTAGATAATAAAATCAATGTTATAGCCAAATATATCGTGCATTTGTGGTAATTTAAAGCTTATAATAACGGTTGTATAGAACTTAAGGAATAATTAAATAACTTTTTATTTTATATTTAGTATTGATAAACATTAGTTATAATTGATAAGCGGTTGTTAGGTTTTTAGCTATTTTAAAGATTATTATTTCTTAAATCGTGTTTTATACAGGTTTTATACATCTATACCTTCCTATCTAATTTATATCATTAACTGCAATGATGTACGAGGTATAGTTGTAGGGAAACATACATATTTTGGGTAGATATAATATTATCATATACCAAATAATAGGTAGGTACGTAAAAAATATTAAATTTGTTCCCGGACTTAAAAAAAAAATATTTATACCATTATATACCTATTGTCATTGAGTACATACCTATAGTGTACAATAATATATTAATATACTTAGTGTTATCATTAATATTATGAAGCAATAAGTACGACTATAAATAAAAATTATAAATTGGAAACTTATTGCAATAACAGTATTTCATCTAATATTTCTAATGTTAGAATAATCCAGGGTTGGCGTTCTAGA
>NC_042495.1:20751998-20758909 GCF_005508785.2 Acyrthosiphon pisum
TAGTGGACTACTTGATATCGAGTGAAATTATGTATTTTTTTATTGAAATAATATGCGTAGACCCAAATTAATAATATACATAGAACGGACAGAATATAAATTGATAACCGCATTTTGTTTCAGAAAATTGTTAAATAGATGATGATTTTGAAATTGTTGATGCATATAAATCAAAATAAATTTGAACGTGCAGTTTTTTAGTTATTAAATTGTATGCACTCTAAGTTGGGTGCCAGTTAAAATCGCGAAAAAATAATCGCGAAAGTCAAAATCGCGAAAAAAAACAGTGAAAATAAAAATCATTTATGCTGAGGGGCAAAAAAATTAAATTTACGAATTAATGCGATAACTAACGACTAACGACAAAGAATTAAATACAATGTAATATTGTTGGTCAATATAAACTGAATGGTAAAATATTGTCATATGCCTAACAATCCACAAAATTGGAGGAAATAAACAATCTGGTTTAACATGTGTTTTTAAAATAAAAAATATTTAAATACAATTGTATCGTGTATAGAAAATGCGAATATTATAAACAACCAGTGAAAATTGTATGTATATTACGTAAATTTGTTTTAGAGTTACACCAAAAACCAAAATCGATTCAAATAGTAAATAAATCTTACTTTACGCCACCAAACTTGAGCTGAAATTTAGCATTTAAAAGAATTATTCTTTGGTGACAAATTTGTTACACGGCTTAATATATAGGCAATATAGGTACATCTGTGCATTGGATATTATTATATTAACGTAGACACTCTTTGTAAATAATATATTTTTGTGCCATATCAGTTAATAGTTATCATATGCATTTCTTAGTTTGGATTCTTGGTAAGTATTATTATACATATAATACAGTATAAAACATTATTATTATTGTTAATAATTGCATCGCGTAAAATAAATATTTCTACCTGACAATTAATATTGCTTTTCAAATTAATTTCTCCATGTTTATTGAAATTTGAAATTATAACTTATACAGTAATAAATAATAATCTAATGGATTGTGTGCGCAGAAACTACAAAAGGAACATGGTAGATATATTCTATAGTAGCGCGAGAAGGAACTTTGAAATTGACTAACGAAAGAAGTGAGGTAGCATCAAAAACGACCATCTACCAGCTTTTGAAATAAAACTTTTTTCTTGAGTTGTGGGTGGAAAAAACCGTAACGAAAAATGAAACGACACATTTGTTTATCACCATAGTAACGAATAAAAAATAATAATATTATAAGCGCTAACCACTCAGAAACGTTTTTCGTACACAATGGTTTTTATCATTGTATTCAAATATAACACATCCATTACAACTACTGTACAGCGGAGAGGTACCAACTTGTCCACCTTTTGAAGTAAAACTTCTTTCTTGGGGTGTGGGTGGAAAAAAATCGTAACGACAAATGAAACGACACGTCTGTTTATTTATATTTTTTTTCAAGTCATGCACACTCTAACAGGGAATGGACCAATGAGCAGTATATAGTTTTCAATGAAGACGATAGATTGAACTCTTTTGATATTCACATTACGCTTGGCACCCAAGCGTTCTTAAAACTTTGCAACATATAATTTCAGTATGGGAGTGGAGATTGAGATCTGAATTAAAAAAAATACCTAAGTCTTTTTTACTACCCACAGAAGTTAAACTTGAACCGTTGACGGAGTAAGTATAACAATTAAAAGAGGAGCTTCAACTGTACTTATTATTCAAAAAACAATGATATATCATCAAACATTTTAAAATATAAGCCACTTGACTTGGATAAATGTCAGACCAACATTTTTCTGAAACCCTGATAAAATGTCAATTTCGAATTTTTCAAAATAAATTTATGTCAGATTTAAAATTTTTTATTTTCAGTATTGAAAAATCAAAATCAAAAATGTTGTACTATATACATATATCGCAAACGTCTACAAATGATATAATCATCGTAAAATCGAATTACTAAGCCAACCTCGAAACTTAGTTTCAATAATAACATCGTGAAATCGTTGGTATTACTTGGTATACATGTCTTATAATAACAAATTTCCGAGCTATATAAGTATAGCCAGAACGAAAAATCAAATCTAACTTGAGTTAATCTAATATTCTAATATTTCAAATCTAATATCTAAATTCTAATATTAACAAAATCCTACTTTGTTGTGCAAAACGACTTAACGACGCGCGACGCATACCTATATGCGTCAGAGTGACAATTTAAGATTTAAATTTTTTTAGTTTTTTTTTCTATAAATATCGATAAAATTGTATTTATTGGGCCAAAAAGCGTCAAAATGTAATACAAGGCTCCTAATATATTGTTTAAATAGCAGTGAAAAATATTAAAAATATATAGGCACAATTTTTTTTTAAAAGCATTTAAATATCAAATTTTGATATAATGTATCAAATTTAAAATTTAATAATTATTATGTAGTTAAAAATGTATAAAATGTTCAAATTTTATAGCTAAGAATTGAAAATATAAAACAATGTTCACGTAAATTGGTTATAGGTATATAAATTATTTTACGTCTTTATTCACAATATCATCAAATATACTTAGTAATATCATAGGCTGACTGCAGACTGTCTTTGCTCAGAATAATTTTTCTTATACAGTGATATTATATCATTGAATTCAAATTTAACACCATATATAACAGTGACCTATTTGAATATACTTTAAGGATTCACTTATTTGTATCTATCTTCAATTTTACAAAATTTATCTGTAATGGAATTTACTGACTAATTTAAATATTTAATTCCTAAGATAAAAATATGTACGCCATTTATAAATGTAACGATTATTACATAATTATATAAATGTAATATTTATCGATAATAAGTGGATTTATTTTGTTATTAGTATTTACTTTTTTTTAATCAAAATTTAAGGTATAATATAATAATGATGTATTATTTTAATATTATAGTCAAGTGCAGTTAGACATTTTTTTATTACATATATGTTGCAAATGCCAAAGGAAAATGACAAGTGAGTATCACTATTTTGTTGAATATATGAACTCTTAAAATGCCTGTATCCTATCTGCCACTGCCTACAGTACATAAGTAGAAATCCATTAAAATTTCAGGGGGGGGGGCAAACATTTTATACATCAATGTGGGCAAAGGTTCCCACACAACCAAAATAACTTTATATTTTTTTATTTTTTTTTTGGGGGGGGAGCTAGACCCCTATAATGGTATATTTAGTGGCTAAGCCCCCCCCCCTATTTCCGCCAATACTACTGTAAAAACTAAAAGGGCCTCTAAAATATTTTTAAACCGGGGCCTCAAAATCGTAATTGCGGCACTGTATACACACGTATAACAAGGTAGACGCACGTCTCATCGAAGGGAGTTCCATGTCCATAGCCTCTGGCAGTCTTGCTTAATAAACGAACCACTCGTAAGAAGAATTTGTATTATTTCATAATTCGTGTCAATTTTTAAAAAAATGCCAGGATTTAAAAGTTATATAGGTAGGTAGTACTAGCCACTAGGTATCTATAATAATAATATAGTGCTTTACTCTCGGGATGACGGGTAGGACGAGATACATTTTTTTCGTTTTTCGTATAAATGCGATTTATGCTCATAACTATAGAGCCCGGATTTATATGAATTTAAAAAGTGTCAAATATGATTCAAATATGCAATTATATGCCATATTAATATGTTATACATCATAAAATGTGATTTTTTTTAAAAATGTTGATGATGGGTAATGATTGCAGGATTTGGATATTATTGAATTTGCACCATCCGACTTTTTTTTTTTTCAATAGACGTGTACCTATTGTTAGTTAAAAATATAACTATATATACCTCTTATTTTCATCACTCCCTCCAGTCGTGTGTGAGCAGCTCAGTTTTTCCTCGTCTTCCTCATCATTGTAAGTCCAATTGGCGGATGGGATATGACTGAACGCGAGCTGGTCTGTCTCGCAATAAAAGTTGTTTTCCGTAGCGTCTACCCAGACACAATGATGGTTGTCCGCTGTCGTGTTACCATTAGTTGCATGGTGCTCCAGTGCGGACGTCCTTCTGGGTCACAAAGGAGTACTGGTCGGGAATGTTTCCGGTCCCAAGAGGTGCTTCAGTTGGTCGTTGGTCTCTTCGCATCTTACCACGGCCACCTGTTTTCAAAAAATAAAACACCATATAGCATTTCAAAACAACGTTTGACAGAGTACGTAAAGAAAACAATGACAAAGATATGCCGATCGGTAATACCTTGCACTGTTTGATTAGTTTATCATTGTTGAACTTGTTTGCCAACATCATCCTCTCCGAGAAGTGTTAAGCAGTAGGAGACAGATGTAGGTACCATTAAGTATCTTCGCAGTTCCTTAACGTTACGTGTGACGTGCTTTTCAGATATGTACTTCATACATTCCAAAGCCCAATCGTAAGCCTGAGAAAATAATACACCAAATTAATATTTTCGTTTTAAATAATTATAAAAATTATTCGAAATGTGATTCACGTAGCTAATCTTTTTAATTTTTAGTCAATATACGAGTACACTTCAGCTGATTCCGTTAAAACGCTTTCACTATTTTATATTAAGTTTTATTACCTAACTATACATAATATATATATGTATATTGTAACTTCACTAGATCTTTTATCTATCTCATATTCAATTATAAATAGGTTATATTCATAATTTCAAAACCCATTAAAATATTATATTATAATTATACCTCAATACTTATAATATTTAAGTATGTATATATACATATTTAATCGTATAATTCTCAAATTAAATACATGAAATAATATTATTATAACATACTTACTTTATCGAGTAAGTAAAAACAGCGTAATGTGTCTTCGAGTCTTTCACAAGTCTCTTAAAGTCGATCACTAAAACCTCTCAGATGCTGCTTCAGAGATTTGGCCAGATCTTTTAGACTGGTAGCATTGCTACATTGGCCTGCTTCTTCCAATAAATCTCCAGCTTTGTCGAGATTGCGCTGTAAAAATAAAATAAGAAATTTCATTAATCCTCATATCCTCATTAATCTACATATTATTAATTATATTACGTAAACGCATACAATGTTTTAATAACATACACTCATACATATTGGTTATAACACTAAATACAGTTTTTGAGAGTATATTTTAAAAATTGTTTTTATTGTTTGTTGTTAAAACACAAATATGATGAAATTCCTTCAACAAGGCTACACATTTTGCATAAAAATACGTCTTGTGAAAATTTACAAAGCCAGAAAATTAAAAATCATATTTTGTAATAATAATTATAATACTTGGTTAAATAAACAATAGACTAAATAGAAATCTTATATTGTGGTATGATACTGTGATAGTTGGTTTATTAAAAACCCAAATTATTAAATTGAAAAAAAAAATGACATTGTATATTATGTTCTTGTACGTATACAGTTGTCGAGTCTCAAGGGGAATAAAAATGATTTCGACTTTTATATTTTTCAAGTTATAGTATATATTAAACACAACTCAAAAACGCTTCAAGGGGCAAGAAAAAAATTCGAGTCAATGAGGATTTCGAGTCATCGATGTTTGAGTAATTGGGACTCGACTGTTTATATTTAGGTATACTGTTAGTTGTTACTTATACTCAGGTATCAGATAATCACATATGTCATTACCGCCATACCTGCAGTATACGAGTCAAATGGCCAGCGGTACTGTACTGAGGATTTTCATTGAAGACAATCATGCGGATGTGTACAACTCAAATACCAAGGTTAATAGTGGTTTTAGTCAAACTCCTCGCTCGAACCTGCTGCTAAACCAATACCAAATCAACTTGCACTAGTCCCTCCCCCGCACTTTTTCCAAACTATACCAAAGTACCAGACAACCAACTCACAATTACTTGAATTACTTATAGAAAATTAGCTCTACAGCTTATCTATCCGGTGTAATTTATAAAGTAGGGGTGCTAACTGCACAGTACACACACACACTTCCCGGAACCTACATACCATAGATTTAATACCGTTTTTGAAATGTATATTAGTAATTAAATGTATTAAACATTAAATACAGCATATCTTAAAATACATTTAAGTGCGCACGACAATGAAGAAAACAAAAATTCTCGTTTTATATACAGCTGTTACACACAAAGAATCGATTAATCAATTCTATTTTGCAAACTTAACCGCAAATTTAAGTGCAGTGCTCCAAAAACAACGTTACTCAGCAAAACATAACACTAAATATGGTCTTAGTTGGAAATTATTCGTGTGTATAGTGGCGACCCCAGCAGGCCCGGTTATATATATCATGTCGAAAAGTTTTGGAATTAGGTTATGGTAGAAACTTACACACATTGTAGCTTTAGTTTAAATACGCGAGTAGGAAACTGAAGAAAAAAATCTTTAATTAAGGTACATATACAATGTGGTAAAAGTATAGTGTATACTGTATATAAGTAGATTTGTATTCAGAACCTACTTATGTATATATGATATTTTTGTATCATTTACGAGTTGCAGTTATGATAGACATACACGAGAAAAAAATCAAACAATATTCGTACGCAGATTTGGGTCGTGTGAAAATATTAATACAACACCTTATTGAAATAAATTGTTTACCCTGTAAATAATGCACAGACTAATCATAGTTTAACAGCGATGAATTTTACTTAAGACTACAGCAGTAGTTGTAGACCAGTTCGACATTTCGCAAACGCGCATATTTTATAATATTTAATTGCCGTGAGTAAGACATACCTACTAGTTCGTTTTGGAGATTTTGACGATCTACATATACCTACCTACGTGTTTTCTGCGGCTTACATGATAGGTAATGAGTGTTTATGAATATGTTTAATGACGTTCGTATTGTTTTAGAGCCTATATAATTACCTTATATAGGTATACTTCATTGAT
>NC_042495.1:20758959-20761540 GCF_005508785.2 Acyrthosiphon pisum
AATAAACGAACCACTCGTAAGAAGAATTTGTATTATTTCATAATTCGTGTCAATTTTTAAAAAAATGCCAGGATTTAAAAGTTATATAGGTAGGTAGTACTAGCCACTAGGTATCTATAATAATAATATAGTGCTTTACTCTCGGGATGACGGGTAGGACGAGATACGTTTTTTTCGTTTTTCGTATAAATGCGATTTATGCTCATAACTATAGAGCCCGGATTTATATGAATTTAAAAAGTGTCAAATATGATTCAAATATGCAATTATATGCCATATTAATATGTTATACATCATAAAATGTGATTTTTTTAAAAATGTTGATGATGGGTAATGATTGCAGGATTTGGATATTATTGAATTTGCACCATCCGACTTTTTTTTTTTCAATAGACGTGTACCTATTGTTAGTTAAAAATATAACTATATATACCTCTTATTTTCATCACTCCCTCCAGTCGTGTGTGAGCAGCTCAGTTTTTCCTCGTCTTCCTCATCATTGTAAGTCCAATTGGCGGACGGGATATGACTGAACGCGAGCCGGTCTGTCTCGCAATAAAAGTTGTTTTCCGTAGCGTCTACCCAGCCACAATGATGGTTGTCCGCTGTCGTGTTACCATTAGTTGCATGGTGCTCCAGTGCGGACGTCCTTCTGGGTCACAGAGGAGTACTGGTCGGGAATGTTTCCGGTCCCAAGAGGTGCTTCAGTTGGTCGTTGGTCTCTTCGCATCTTACCACGGCCACCTGTTTTCAAAAAATAAAACACCATATAGCATTTCAAAACAACGTTTGACAGAGTACGTAAAGAAAACAATGACAAAGATATGCCGATCGGTAATACCTTGCACTGTTTGATTAGTTTATCATTGTTGAACTTGTTTGCCAACATCATCCTCTCCGAGAAGTGTTAAGCAGTAGGAGACAGATGTAGGTACCATTAAGTATCTTCGCAGTTCCTTAACGTTACGTGTGACGTGCTTTTCAGATATGTACTTCATACATTCCAAAGCCCAATCGTAAGCCTGAGAAAATAATACACCAAATTAATATTTTCGTTTTAAATAATTATAAAAATTATTCGAAATGTGATTCACGTAGCTAATCTTTTTAATTTTTAGTCAATATACGAGTACACTTCAGCTGATTCCGTTATAACGCTTTCACTATTTTATATTAAGTTTTATTACCTAACTATACATAATATATATATGTATATTGTAACTTCACTAGATCTCTTATCTATCTCATATTCAATTATAAATAGGTTATATTCATAATTTCAAAACCCATTAAAATATTATATTATAATTATACCTCAATACTTATAATATTTAAGTATGTATATATACATATTTAATCGTATAATTCTCAAATTAAATACATGAAATAATATTATTATAACATACTTACTTTATCGAGTAAGTAAAAACAGCGTAATGTGTCTTCGAGTCTTTCACAAGTCTCTTAAAGTCGATCACTAAAACCTCTCAGATGCTGCTTCAGAGATTTGGCCAGATCTTTTAGACTGGTTGTCGAGTCTCAAGGGGAATAAAAATGATTTCGACTTTTATATTTTTCAAGTTATAGTATATATTAAACACAACTCAAAAACGCTTCAAGGGGCAAGAAAAAAAATTCGAGTTAATGAGGATTTCGAGTCATCGATGTTTGAGTAATTGGGACTCGACTGTTTATATTTAGGTATACTGTTAGAGACTCGACAACTGTATACGTACAAGAACATAATATACAATGTCATTTTTTTTTTCAATTTAATAATTTGGGTTTTTAATAAACCAACTATCACAGTATCATACCACAATATAAGATTTCTATTTAGTCTATTGTTTATTTAACCAAGTATTATAATTATTATTACGAAATATGATTGTTGAATTTTCTGGCTTTGTAAATTTTCACAAGACGTATTTTTATGCAAAATGTGTAGCCTTGTTGAAGGAATTTCATCATATTTGTGTTTTAACAACAAACAATAAAAACAATTTTTAAAATATACTCTCAAAAACTGTATTTAGTGTTACAACCAATATGTATGAGTGTATGTTATTAAAACATTGTATGCGTTTACGTAATATAATTAATAATATGTAGATTAATGAGGATATGAGGATTAATGAAATTTCTTATTTTATTTTTACAGCGCAATCTCGACAAAGCTGGAGATTTATTGGAAGAAGCAGGCCAATGTAGCAATGCTACCAGTCTAAAAGATCTGGCCAAATCTCTGAAGCAGCATCTGAGAGGTTTTAGTGATCGACTTTAAGAGACTTGTGAAAGACTCGAAGACACATATCGTTATTTTATTGAATAATTTAATAGGAATTTAAATTTATTTTTGTTAAATAGTAGGTACATATAGTTTTGATAAATTAAAAATCATTCAATGCCTGTATACTGTGAATGTCGAATTCTTTCGACATAGCATTTAAATGAAAGAAACCTAGGGTATTTATTTTGAATTTTAGATAAAATAACTTACTATGCCTGACAAATATTATGAAAATTACAAAAAATCACATTTACATTTTTTATAAACATTTGAATTTAAAATGTTAACAAA
>NC_042495.1:20764586-20764877 GCF_005508785.2 Acyrthosiphon pisum
TTAGTACAATAGGTATCACTAGGTAGTAGGTGTAAAATATATTGTAAAATATATCATATTATGAATTGAATGTGGTTCAAAAAAAATGATAACTGTTATCAGAGATTAAAAAAAAAAGTAACGTTATTTGTAACGCACTACCACGCACTACTTTATTTATGAAAAAGTAACGTAACGTGATAAAAATAATTTTAGGTAACGCAAATGTAATTTAAATAAAAATATGTGAAGTAACGAGTAACGTAACTCCATTACTTTTTAAAAGTAATTTACCCAACACTGTTAATACCA
>NC_042495.1:20764927-20766987 GCF_005508785.2 Acyrthosiphon pisum
TAACCGGTTAATCATGGTCGTGAAGATGAAAGTCTAAACAGTAAGGTAGCGATATCGACTTCGAGAGCCAAACTGTAACCGTTAATTTATGGTCTTTTGGTAACTCAAGTGTCGATAGAGGTATAGCACTGAAAAGTGCATATACCTACGACACATGTAAATGAAACTTATTTAGTTCACTATATTATATGAAATAATAAACTTGAATGTACTTATTGATTTAGAACATTTAAGTTTTCATTATAATATAATTAAATAATGCGCTAAATGGTTATTTATGTGTTATTATTAAATGTTAATCTTATGTAAATTTAATTTAATTATAGAACACTATAACTTGACAAAACTATTAGTGGCTCGGTTGCACATAATAATATATTTGTTGTTGAATTTCCTCTGTGCACTGTTTGATGTCACAGCTAGCCCCCAAAAAATTTTAATTCATTAATTTGTATAAGTTAAAATATTTCGACTTAGTCGATGAGCATTATTTATGGTAACGGAAAAAAATATTCGATTTACGTTTTTAAATCCAATGGATAATAACAAATTGAAATCAATAAAAATCATCAGAAAAATTATGAATTTAACCCTATAGCACAATAGCATAGTTGTACACTTTTTTTTACTATTTATTTAGACCCGATGGTGTATGAAACTGTAACAATCTTGTTAGCCATACGAGTTTCGTAATCGCACAACGGATAGTGAAAGCAAAAAGGCGTGCGAATAAATAATGGATCTTCGGCGATTGTCATTTATAGTTGCATTATATCGCGCACATACGTATCAGCCGATATAATTAGGTACTGATTGCAGGCATGCTTAAACTATTATATTGGTCCGAAGCTAACAAATAGTGATATAATATTAATAATAATAAAAAAAAAAGATTAAGAAATGTTTTTCTTTCGGTATAGGATGTCGAATAGAATGTATGGGTTAACGGCCGCCTCTTTATTGTGGGTATAATATGAATGGATTAATGTAAGTGTAGTGATCTCGTGTAAAGAGTTCACGGATATGTATAACATATTGTAATATGTGTCATGTGTGTATATATATAAATATAAGTATAATATATAATATATGTGTGTGATATGTCGAGACATAATACTATTATGTTACGTATGTACATTGTACATAATATTATTTAAAAGCGTTGTTGGATCCCTGGGATAGTAATATAGAAGGGAATGAAAAAGCAGACGAATATTCCAAAAAAGCAGCAACATCTACAGACGCCCAAGAATTAAATATAACAACATACGCAGATTTAAAAAACCAAATCAAGGATCGCATACAACTCAAATGGAAAATGTACTGACATAAACAGAAGACTAAGCTAAGAAGAATAAAAAGAACACAATTTTCGACTGGCCAAACTTCCCTCCGAGTAGAAGTGATAAGGTAGTTATAAACAGACTCCGGATCGGCCACACCCGTCTTACACATGAATACCTCATGAACAAGGGAGAAAAACCACAGTGCGTTTCTTGTGGAACTGAACTCTCAGTCAACCATGTAATCACCGAATGGCTACAATACGCAGATGAACATAGAAACTTCCACATACCCAACACTCTAGATGCAGCACTCGGGCCAGACGCAGATACCACCATACAAATCCTTAAATTCTTAAGCAAAACAAATCTGTACAGTAAAATTTAAGTTTAAGTTTAAAAAAAAAATGAATTTGTAATAAACAATTGTAACTAATGGCCTTTGTCGTCGATGTTCATTATTAAGAACAATAAAAAAAAAAGAAAAGCGTTGTAGTCGACGTCGTCGTTTCGATGTTTTTTCGATAAAAGCGATAGATAGCGCGATAATGTAGGTGTGTATGATCATTATTGTCATAAAAATAATATATATAATAAGTCATAACGATTACAATATTTAAATTGAATGCACGCGACTGGTAAACTAAAGTCACGAGCTCTCGCTTAAATCCGATATACCTATTACGCGCACCGACTGCAGCACAAAATCATTCCGACGACACACGATATTATAATATGTAATAATGATATAATATTATTATTACACACGTCGTATCA
>NC_042495.1:20768371-20777875 GCF_005508785.2 Acyrthosiphon pisum
AATATTAAGAACATGCCTTTGGAAGAAATTAAACAGGACCCGAGTTTGTGGGCAGCTTACGTCCGCGGGTGGGAGGACAGAACGGCGGACGTTCACCTCAACCCGTCCCTCACCAGCCCACGAACACTTCAGCAGAGTGACGAGAAAACTGCTGGCTGCAAACCTGATAAACCGAAACTGGGACCTGCTACCACCTCCTCTCAAATCCCAGAGCCTGCACAAAGAAAGAAACCCTTATCAACGCAGCAGATGATAAGGAGAAAAAAGCGGGACGCGGCGAGGATGGAAGAGTTCTTGGCGAAAAAAAGAGCTCAACAAAGCGGACCGCCACCGTCAACCAATGGGTCCGCTACCCCATAAAGTATCATTTTCCCCTCTTTTAACCACCTCCCCCCCTATAACAGTATTATTAGATCTTTCACAATATCATTATGGAAGAGCAGCACGGTTTCCGCCCTGGTCGTTCTACTATCATTATAACCGCCTCATTTTTCATAATTTTGTTTTCAACGCCTTCAAACACCATATTTATCATTCATACTACACCCTGGTTAACTTATTATTTTTTATTTCAGAAAAGTATATATTTTCTATAATTTTTTTTTAATTTTTTTTTTCTATAATTTTCTATTTTCTATTTATTTTCTGATCCGAGTATACTCTATCTATCTCACTTTATCATAGTGTGTATTAGTACTTAAAAATATTGTCGAAAAATTTTGGGGGTGGGTGGTCCCTAAAATTGTTTTTGTCTTATGAATGAAAAATGTTCACGCCGCCACTGTATGGATGTGTTAGATAAATCTATAAAATTATCACCTACCCGCAATAGTTTCACATAAGTGTATAATCCAATTGATAATAACATTAATATCCGTTAATAATATATATATATATTTTATTTTAAGGACATTTCAAACAACTTTGATTTAACCCCTGATTTTACTTTTGAAAGTCCATCGTCAGTATCATTAACAAGTCTAACTACTATTAAACCTAATTCAGAATATGAGGTTTATCATGAACCAACAGCATCCAGTAGTAGCTTAAGCAAAGGTGCAGCTTTTAATGTCCTAGATACTCAGGCAAGAATTAAAACTGATAATTCTGCAGTTGTAGAAAAGGTAATTTTTTCTAGTTTGTACAGATTGTACGATTAATGTATATTATATTTTATAATTTAATCATAATTACTAATTTAAGTAACTATGTTACTGTGCTAAGTTTTGAACAATGTTAACTTAAACTTCTGTACAAGAAATATGATATTACTATTAAATTAATTAATTTATGTGATATTTATAAAAATGCCTAAAGTATATTGTAGTATGTTTTGACTGTGGCCCTGATAAAGGTAGTAAACCATCTGTTCTAAATATAGGCTATATTCGAAAAAACTCTATAAGACTTTCTGCATATGAAATGCTGACTTTAATTCGTTATTTTGATTTGATAATTGGTGATTTTATACCTCGAAATGATCCTATTTGGTGCCTGTATATTTCTCTGAGACACATTGTTGATATAGTTTTGTCTACATCGATTATCAATACAAAAAGATTGTTGTGTACTACTTAAAACTCTTGTTTCAGAACATAATGACTTGTATATAAAATATAGTAAACTTGATTCAAAGCCAAAATATCATTTTACGCAACATTACCATACTATCATTGAACAGTTAGGCCCTCTTGTTCATTCATGGAGTATGAGATTTGAAGCGAAGTATAGAATCTTTAACACAGTAGCCAATACTACCAGCAATAGGCGCAATATTTGCATGAGTCTAGCTATTAAACATCAACTACAATTTAATAACATGTTTCTTAAAGGCACATTAAGTAATGACATAGAATCTAGTCCTTCTAATAAACTAATATGTGACATTGATGTTAAAAACATTAAAAACTTTCTGGAAATTGACTCATTTGATTCCTTAGTTTGTTGTTCGTGGATTTCTATTAAAGGCACAAAGTATCAACATAAAATGATCCTTTACATTAATGAGAATAGTCTCCTCAAGTTTGGTGTCATAGATGCTATTTATCTTTGTAATAATAGAGTAATTGTGTTTCAGTGTTGTCTACTGAGTACAGTTATTTTTGATGAACATTTTTTTTTCCTATGAAGTAAAATATAAAAATAAAATAAAGTTTGTCTATCATCATATGTTATATTCCCACATTCCCAATAATATCAGTATAATGTCAAATGGATCTTCATATGTGACATTAAGAAGTAGTAGGTATTTAATAATTTGATTGCTAATGTGTTAAAACTAATTATTTCTATTTAAAACATAGGAACTATTTCTTAAGTTATTATGTACCTACTTATAATTTATATCAATTAAAAATAGCCATGAGTTCTTTCATTATTTAAATTTTTTATTAATGATACAATAATTTGTATTATATTATATAAAATAATAATAATTCAATAAAATAATAATAAATTAAACTACAGTTAAAGTTGTATTTAAATAAAATATATATACATTATTTATAACTAATAATTGATTATTTATATTTTTTATGCTTAATAATGGGTATATAATATAGTATTTAACTATTATTCTGTTTATATTATACTTATATATAAATTAATATCTATATAATACCCATTTATATTTGTACTACTTATTAATGTTATATATTTTATATATTATAACTAACGATCTGTTAAAATCAACAACCGATTGTTGTAATAGTTCCAGAATAGTTGGTAACTTTTATCAAACTTAATTACTTACCAACTAAATAAATACCAATTATAAAAGGTTCTGTTACCACCATCAAAACCAGCTTACATAAAATATCTTGTAATGGTAACTGAACGTTTTGTTGTCACGAGCGCAAACAAATATTCTGGTTACAGCAGCAATATTCTGGCTGTATACATTATTTTTATCCGTGAATACTAAAATTACATCAATAATAAATAAATAATAAATGTAAGCGCCGTGTGCAACTCAACGCGCGCTACAACCAATAATAATAATAATAATAATAACAATAATGATTTTAACAGCAGATAAGTAATACTAGTATAATATGACCTGGTCGACACCTCGGCGTAGGTCACTGGTCAGCACGGTCCTCGCTGGGAATGCGACAGCGTCTTTCTCGTAATATATCACCAAAATCGGCACACGGGCGCGGTTGAACCATGGCCCCGCGTTTACGCGTATTTATATAAGTTCGGTGGTGGGCTGTGGCACAATCCGTCGAACTTCGGCCGTCTCGAAGTCTACGACGTTGTAAATATAGGTATGCAGACGATAACAATGTAATATTAATAATAATGAATAAAGCGCAATGTCGAATGACCACGAGTTCGACTCCAGCCCGACAACACGACGCGAACCGGCGACACGCAATCCGCCTGATTCGAGCGTTGGCAATAGACAAAAAGGTGTCCAGGCAAGAGAGCCGTGGACACCTATCGGCGTGCGGACACCGCGGAGGGGGAACGACCACTGAACTAAATACATGGAACGCGTGCATTATTCATAATATCACGGGCCTCGTGGGAAGTCGCCATATGCGTTCCGTGCCAAGGGAAAACCATGGTGAAATGTTATGTTATATCTATGAAAATTGTTATCATCATCACAATATTAATGTTAAAAGTTAAATCGGAATGCATAATATGGCGGCTCCCGTATTTTTCATTTTTCAATTTTTGGTCTCATTTTTCATATACCTACGAGAATTATACACAATACGCGTTCCGTGTATTTAGTTCGGTGGGAACGACTCGTCGCGGACATTCCGCGCCGATCACGCGCGACTTGTAAAGCCTTTGGATTTTCTATAGATTCGGCGGGAAGCTCGGCCGCGTTTGAACAGCTTTATTTGTTGCGCACGTCAAAGTAACAACTTAGCAGGAATGCCGAAACGCGCGTGCATGTGATTTATTGTTGGTAATATATATTATATATATATACGTGCTCTGATCTCGTGAAGTGTTGCAAAAATTACAATATTTTAACAAAATTCTTCTAGGAAACACTATCAACGATTTTTTCCCCTTTAAAATTAATAATATGTATCTATCTTAAATTAAAATAGCTAATTTATTAAAAACCCATTAAAATATGCAATATAAAATTTGATATGTCTAAATTCGGTACGATATGAACCGTGGACATTTTAAAACCCCCTAAACGTGCATACACTTAGCACAGATATGCAAATGCATTTAATCCCGGGCTCTACGAGTCATAAATCATAAGTCATAGGTACCTCTAATATTAGCGAAATCCTACTTTGTTGTGTAAACGACTTAACGACGCATACCTATATGCGTTGGAGTGACAAAAGCTCCATGTCCATAGATAGCCTTGATGCTTAATAAACGGACCACTCGTAAGAAGAATTTGTATTATTTCATAATTCGTGCAACTTTTTAAAAAAATGCCAGGATTTAAAAGTTATATATGTAGGTAGTACTATAGGTATCTATAATAATTAATAATAATATAGTGCTTTACTCTCGGGATGACGGGTAAAACGAGACACGTTTTTTTTTCACTTTTCGTACAAATTCGATTTATGCTCATAACTATAGAGCCCGGATTTATATGAATTTAAAAAGTGTCAAATATGATTCAAATGTGCAATTATATGCTATATTATATTATACATCATGAAATGGGATTTTTTTTAAAAAAAAAACCACACTTTTACACCAAGGAAAGTAGATATAATTGCTGGATATACACTATCAGAAACAAAAAAATATTTAAATAGTTAAAATTTTAATACTTTAAAAATCAAAATGCAATATTTTATAATTTTAATTTTTTCATATTACGGATTGTTTAAATACAATGTCTGAGAACTCTCAGTAAACTTAGAACAAAAAAAGTCGTAAAATTCGAGGTAACGACATAGTACCTATGCCGAAACGCGTGTGTATGTGATTTATTGTTGGTAATATATTATATATACGTGCTCCGATTTCATGAAGTGTTGCAAAAATTACAATATTTTAACAAAATTCTAATGACATTTAAAAAATATTATTACTATTTTTAAGCTGTTTGAAATTTTTGATTTTTTTTCATCAATTATTATTTTCGATGGTCGATGAATAATTTTTTGCTTGGTCAAAACATTTTGAAAATTGAATACAAGGTTCCTCATAAGTTGTTATTGATGTAGTTAAAAACATGTTGGAGTGTCTGGAGTTAGAATTTTGAAAAATTCTCATGAAAATCGTGAATATTTGAAATTGTTATATTTTTAATATTCGTATATTTTATATACATACGCAATGACATTTTCAAATACATTTTTTTCAGAAATTATGAATTCCATCTATACTTTATTACTATAATGTCTAATGGTAAAATAAATTACTTTAATAGCAATAATATCAAAAAATGTATTAAATAAAATATAGACCAAAAATGCTATAAAAAAAATTGCCTAAATATAGAGAAACACGTATTTTATTTTTTGTTTTAACGGAATTCCATATCACGGATCCATAAGTATTATTAAAAAAATCCACTTACATAAGATACATCCTGTATATTTTTTTTATAGTAAAAAGTATACAATAATATAAAGTCGTTAATATGTAATGATACGATAATTTTGAAGTTGAAGTTGAAAGGGGGACCACTAAGTGTATGGTGTCCCAGGGCCCAATTGATCCATAATCCGGGCTTGGTTCTATGTTATTATGGAATTATACATGTAGTTGATATTAATTAGGTAGATACCTACCTATATGGTAAAATAAATACATTTGACAACGTCGGATCGTTGCATACAATTTCATACACAATTGTGTTTATTTTTTTTCTTTAAGGTATTAAAAGCCCATCTACAGACGCAATCGTGTTTGTAACGGGACAAGACTACAAGAGCGACACCATTTGATAATAGGTCAACTAGATCATGTCTCATTCTAGTATATAATATAATATCAAAACTAACAGACAACAGCACACTATTGAAACTGGTGAACAAACATTTGCATGTCATACGCAGTGCCGGATTTGGAACAGGTGCCGCCCTAGGCCTTTTTAAAAATGCTGCACTTACCCCAAGAAAAAAAAATTTAGTATTAATCACTAATAAATTTATTTCATTATAAACCAATTAGGTCAGTAGTAATTATAAACAAAACAAGCAATAATGAATTTTAATAAACAATAATACATTTTTTTTTCAAATTCTTAAAAAAATTTCAGCCCGGGTCCTACATATGTATGACACCATGACGAAAACAACATATTGTACGGGTACGACGTCCACTTAACAGGTTCTGATGGCATTTTCTTTATTTTATAATTTTAAATTTTCACACAGATTCATATTTAAAATAAAATTTGCTATATTTGAACTATAGGTTACTTGAAAATATCTGTGATTTACAAAATTACATCTAACTGCATTTCAGATGCTAAATAGAGTGATGGATGTATTGATCTTACAATGATGTAGGTAAGTTTTTAATTTTTTTATTGTCTGTCATCACCTATTGGGGCAGGAAAATCATTCCATGATAAATTGTTAGTTTACAGTGTAATATCCAATGTCAAACTAACTTCAGTTACTCGTAAAAAAAAAACTTTTGTAAATTTACACTTAACTTTAAATAAGTATCTATGAAAAACGTACAATTCCCACAAAGAATTGGACACTGTACGCAAAGCCTGGATACAATGTACACATCATCAACTTTATACAATAATATTGTTATAGGTTATAGTACACCATTCCAACATTGTTAAAAATACATTTAAAAAAAAAAACCGTTTACAAATAATGAATTAAAAAGAATTAAATATTTAAAAAATGGACAAATATTAAGAACTTTTTATAATTTTGATAATTTTTCATATCAATTGTATCTGAAAATTATTTAATTTTTAAAAATAGAAGAATTTTGTGTAGATTGATGAAAATACACAGTCTATTTGTCAGCTATTTTTTCATATTCTTTTATGAATAGTTCAAACGATTCTTTCCTTATAACTCTATGTTCATAGAGCTTATTGAATAGTTTTATTACCATTCCTAATTGAAAAACAATATCACATTATAAACGAAACAAACATTTATTTAGGTAGCAACTGACCTCCAGGATGCTTGAGTGTAGCAGCCATTATTTGAATGCCCGACATGCATTTTACTTCTCGTTCCTTGATTTCATATTCTGGGAGTGATTCAAATTGAATATAACAGGTTAATAATTTCAAATGAATAGATTCAAAGAAATCCTCATAAGAATGATTCAATTCTGTAAATTAAAAACTTATGTTGAATAATTGAGTAATTATTTTACTATAGGTTTAGAATTAGTGACTTACTCAAACATACAATGAAAATAGCAATAGTTAATGCTTGCACAAACAAAGTGGTTTTAATGATTTCTGCATTGATATTAGCCTGAATTAAAAAAAAAAAAAAAAACATTGAATAACAATGTTCATTTTCAACTTGCATAATACAAAATACAGTTCAATAATTTAAATTGATTGCTTACACATATCCAGCTTTGCAATATATCGTAGAGTAGTTTATTATCAATGAACCTCATTTTATCATTAATCGCAATAGATAAGAGGAATACTCCAATTTGCTAAAATTATATAAATTAAACACAATGGAATAAAAAAATACATGCATTTATTATGTTTAAAAATGTACTTACATCTTTTTTGAAATAATTATTTATTTGGTTATTGGGCACAAAAACGTCAAGAGGAACATTTTCTAACGCGTTCCACTTGTTGTAAATCCACAATATACCACCTAGTTTCTCCTTAGATTAAAAAAAAGTAATATTAATAAGTTACCGAAGAATTAGCCAACTATACTGCAATAGGTAGCAATTTATTATCTTGTACATCAATATTATAAATGTTTAAAACACCTATAGCTGTAAACTCTCTAAAATAGTGACATTACTGTAATTTATACATCAGTAATAATTCCATGGTTTCTTATGAACGAGCAATTTGGGGATTGTATTCTAGAGTGGAATAATACAGAAAATATGTAATTATACGTCCAAAAACACACAGAAATAACAGTAATGAACCTAAATGCTGTATGATTAATATCAATGTACAGAAACTCAATTATTATTGTTGTTAGTATTTATTTGATCAAATAGTATGATACAAATTAAAACGTTATGAAGGTATGTTTTTATTTTTAATTTTATAATTTTAATGCTTATAAATATTTTGTAAAAATGATCTACATTTTACTTTGTAATGTAATGTTGATTTCAGTATTTAAATGTATTGACTAAACAGTACACTCTACGTTTACTTATTCATTTTCCCATGGAGTTTTATATTATGTATAATATTGTATTTGATATATAAACTATATAGTTTTTGCTGATGAGTAATGTATAGTTGGTAGTTAGTAAATAACTAAATATTCATGTGTTAATGTGATATAAGATTACTCTAAAAATGACTAAAATGAGTGTGGGCCAAAGCCTCTACGGGTCTGTATAACTTATATAATTTTATATTAATTTTATTAAAAACATTCAAGACAAGTAAAGCAAAAAAAAAACAAAAGTAGAATAAATAACTAAAATTATAGGTATCACACACTTCTTTAATGTTAAGCGCTTCCTTGGAACTATTAATTTTATATAGTACTTCGATGAACAATTTACTAGAATTGTCTGGTCGTATAGATGTACAAGAATCTTTTAAACTGTTGAAATCAAAGGTACCATTCTGTGATAATAATAATGGAGCTGTAAATAAAAATTTTCATTAAGAATGATTGTATATTTCAAATATATGATAAAAAATATAAACAACAAGTTACCAATAATGGCAGCAATATAGGTGAAAAATTGAGGGAAATCCATCAAAAAATCATTCCAATATTTAAGAACATCATCAATTCTACAAAAACAAAAATACTAACAGAAATAAGAATGTTTTATAATTTAAAAAAATATATAATTAATAATCACCCTTGAGTGATGGTCATCATAGAAAGAATATTTTTGGATAAAAGTTCTGCAAAAATGTTTCCTGCCACTGTTGTTTGAGCGATAGGACTATCTAAAGTGATAAGTAACATACTATTCACAAACTCTTTATACCTTGTAAAGATTATGGAAGAATCATCTTCCGATAATGAATATATTATATCTTAATATATATAAATCTCGTGTCACAATGTTTGTCCTCAATGGACTCCTAAACCATAATATATATAAATCTCGTGTCACAATGTTTGTCCTCAATGGACTCCTAAACCACTTAACCGATTTTGATGAAATTTTTTACACCGCGTGTAATTTGGTCCAACTTAAAAGATAGGATAGTTTTCATCGTGAGAGGAGCAACCCCGGTAGGTGCTAAAACGGGAATTTTGTGATTTCAGATCGAAATTTTTGTTTTTAAATGGTTGCCATGAGTGACGTCGTATAAAATGATTCGTTCTATAAATTTCAATATAGAATTATAGTGAACATTTAAGTCGTTGCAAAAATCAACTATAA
>NC_042495.1:20778086-20783744 GCF_005508785.2 Acyrthosiphon pisum
CACGTATTCCAATGACACCATCAGAATCTACTATACCAATTAAAAGACTTCAATTTCCTATTCGTTTGGCTTTCGCAATGACCATAAACAAGGCTCAAGGACAAACAATGTACATTTGTGGCTTGGACTTGGAAAATCCATGTTTTTCCCATGGGCAACTATATGTTGCATGTTCACGTGGGGGAAGCCATCAAATATTAGCAAAAGACAGGTTAACCAAAAATATTGTGCACCAATTAGTTCTTAGTTAAATTTAAATTATTAAAAATAGTTTAAAATGTATATAATTTATAAAATTATATTTGTTTATGATATCAATAAAGAACTTTGTAATTTACTCATTCATTGCAGACTATGTTCTATCCTTAATCCTGTGGGTTATTATTAGTGACATTATATGAATATTAATTTGACATACTCAATAGTTTCCTATACGCTATGATCTCCGAAACCACTAATAAACTACAAATAAAAAAAAAATTGTCTAATACATAATAACAATAATACACGGCCTACGAAAATGCAAAAAAACAAACTAATACGCGGGCAACGCCGTGTCCGGACAGCTAGTCCTATATAAAAAAGCAGATGTTAAAATTAAAATTATGATTATAATTAACATTTTTGCCTTGAGTACATACATTTAAATTTTGCAGTTGCTCATAATCTAGAAGTATGTTTTTACATTTCATATTAATTTTATAAGCAACTATTGAGTTCAATGACTTCGATTGTTCAACTGTATCTATGAGCTTTAAATAAAATGTACTGTATATATTATTTTTGCGACAAAAATGTAATATACCTAACTGGTATATTACCGGTATTATGATTTTATCATCTAGTTTTTCAGACGTATTTTTAGCTAGCGACATAAATTGTTCTTCATTTGCTTCGACCTTTATTTCATTTGTTAATTTTGGATAACTATCAACATATCTTGGTATCCATTTATCTGTGCGTAGATTAATGACATCCTGTATCATAGTTGTTATTCTTGACGGAATCTTGGATTTCATTTTGTTGGATGTTAAAGCTTTTAGTTTATCAAAGGTATCATTTAAATTATTTGACTAAAACAATAAAATACATTTTATTAAATTCTTATGATGCATTTCTCAATTTTAACATATTTTTGACGGGAATAAATATTTTACGTTTTATCAATTTTTCAATTTTTCATATTATATATTTAAAAACTATTAAAAATATAATATGTTAAATAAACTACTTTATAAAATCAAAAATGATATATTTTTTAAATCAAAACCACTAGAGTAACTTAATTTGTGTCAGTTGCTATTTTTTATTTTGTTGAAAAAATGATAGTTTACAGGGGCTTAATAAAATAAATATTAAATTTACTTTTTCTAATTCTTTTCCAACAGTCTTTAATAAAATGCACAAACACTCGAGTGGTTCTTCAGCATGTTTATTGATTAAATTCATGATGTAATACATCATAATAGTTGGAGTAAGCATTTTTTGTTTGAATAATTCACCCATAAATCTAATAAAACAGAATAAAGAAATATAGAAATTTGATATTTGTTTACTTTTATTTTTTTTTACCGGCAATTTCTCACAGAACGTTTGAGTAATATTTTTTCATTTTTTTCAAATTCTAGCTAAAGTTCTTTTTTCTTTTCCTGAAAAATATATTCAATATAAATTAATCACAATGATTGTACTAAAATTTGGTGTTAGTATTTTATCAACATTAATATATCTTTGCAGACATTGATATCGGTGAGTCTCTTAGCATATTCCATTTCCCGGATCTTGTTTATTTCTAATAGATTTTGACATTTACTTATAATCAAATCTTTAAATGTTGCTTGTTTACCGTTATTAGAAATAACATTTACAGATTTAATTGCTGAACATTAAGTTGAACATAGTGGTGCAAAACGTTGTTTTTCAATTGCCTGGAATTAAATAAGAAAATTAATTTTATTTCATTTACGTTAATAATAAATAAACAAACAAAAAAAATTAGACCGTCCTAAAAGGACACGGAGAAAGATTTAATAATTAATGAGCCAAAACCCATGTTTTGGGAGTGGACTTTGTTACTCTATACAATAATTATGAATTCTTTTAATCCACTATTAAACACTTAAAAATCCATAATAGATAAACCATACAATACATATTAAATAATAAACATGATATTACAAAAATGAATTCAAATGTACATAAAAATTGTTTTTGCGGTTTAAAGTTACATTGTAACTATCATAAGGAAATAAATTAGTCAACAAATGTCTATATTACCTAATTATACCGATTGTTTAGGTATTTAATTGCTATACAAAATATTTTACACTTAATAGAATTGTTTTATATAATGTGTTATATACATTACCTTTTCAAAAACTAAATTAACAGTTTCCTCTAGACATTGAATATTATCAATAGGTAACATCTTGAGACTCTCAGTTAATGACGACATATTTTCAGGAGATATTTCATTTAAAATAAATTGAACGCTTTCGTTTATTTTCTGTAAAAATATAAATTCACATGTATTGTCATTTAAATTGAATGGATAACTTTTTATGTTATACACTAAATTTTATGTAGAAAAAATAAATTGAACTATTTATTAGTTTTAAACTTGAGGTCATATGGACGAGGTCGGGTGCTCAGCCACAGGTGGAAATAGTCCACCAAGGGAGGGGGACGATTTCTGGGTCTCGGAATGGGAGATTTGGGTGAGTAGACCTATTAGCTAACATATCAGGTGAGCTTAACTATAATTTGACAGGTAGACAGTTAAAGACAAATTCTGTTTGAACCATTGTTCTTAGCTTGATAAAATACGCATGTCTAAAAAAATTCACCTAGCAAAGTAGTTTTATACAGAGTTTAATTCAAATTAATATACATATTTATACCTGAATAGGTGACCCTTGGAGTAAATTAATTTAACGCAAATTGTATACCTGAATTAAGATCAGGGATATGCAAACACACAGTAATCATTTACATGTATGAAAGTTATGTATTTACAGATACAGAAGCTTCAGGGATAAGCAATGGAGTAGTTGATAGTTGCTGTGGTAATTGTTGCAAAGGTTGTGAATTAGGCACTATATCCATTGGTTGAGCCTGTACAATTAGAAATTTCGATCATCATTCATATTAGCATCAGGAAGATTCGTTGCTTCTGTTATTATTTATTAGTCATAATATAGTCAATACTGTTGAGGCGTTAAGCTGTATAATATGGTCAAGGTTGCGAGTATATTCATGGTAAAAAAAAAACCATAAAATTAATTTAAATATTTTAAAAATATCATTGTGTATACCCAGTGTTTAGGAATAACTCAACTTGAGTAAAAAGTTATAGTAACAAAAATTAACTTTTTAAATAATTTGATGGTAATTTTAATTAGATTTTATTTTAACTAATTTATACATATTTTAAATTACTTTTTCCAGTAAAATACTAAAATTACTAAATTTGGTAGGTACTCGTTGTTTACAGAAGTGGAATTTAGAAGAGGATAAATGACATAGAGCCACGTGCATTGTATGTTCAATGTTCACCATTTGAAATATCTTCTTCTGTTCTAAGAAAACTTAATAAGATCTACTATTTATAAGTCAAATACGATCGAATGATATTTCCATTTATCATGTTCACTGTGATGAAGAAATAAAATATGTAGAAACTATTGCAAAACAATTATTTAAAAAATCCTGAGTGTGAAGAAATCTATGTATTTTCTAATGTCATGAAGATGTTGCATGGAGAACTTATGAATTATTTTAAGTGTTTTTTAGATAAAGTAAAGACTTTTTATGCGATCCTATAGTGTTTATGTTAATACGTTCTAGTAATTCAGGGTAGTCGATTATTTTATTGAATAATTTAATAGGAATTTAAATTTATTTTTGTTAAATAGTAGGTACATATAGTTTTGATAAATTAAAAATCATTCAATGCCTGTATACTGTGAATGTCGAATTCTTTCGACATAGCATTTAAATGAAAGAAACCTAGGGTATTTATTTTGAATTTTAGATAAAATAACTTACTATGCCTGACAAATATTATGAAAATCACAAAAAATCACATTTACATTTTTTATAAACATTTGAATTTAAAATGTTAACAAAATTGTCATAATCAATAATCTAAAAATATTTAGATTAATTTTTAGCTATTACCTATATAGGTATTAACACCATGAACACATTTGTGACGAATGTCGGTTAAAAATGTAATTACGCCTCTTTACCATATTAACTTAACTCAATAATTTAAAAAAATTAGTTACCTTTCATTCTTGATTACGGCAATCCATGTGTAATGGTTCCTCAGGAATTTCGGACCTTCTCACCTTACGATCAGGCAAATTTTCAATTTGTTCATCGAGCCCACGTTTAGACTGTGTCAATTGATCAGGACGCTCTTTTATAACTGTAATCGCTTGATTCTTAGGAAATTTATAGTCTTCATAAATATGGATCATTTCATTGATTACACATTCATGTGGTTGGAATGTTGGGTGGTCTCGACCAATCCTCCAATCTTTGAAGGTGAAATTATAGTCGGGAATGCCACGGTAATTTTTAAACATCATTGCACTGCGGGTACAACCATCATGTAAAATCTGATAAAATGAAAAGTGTTTCCAAAACAAATAAGTGACCCATAAAGGATGTTTGTAGTTTGTTAAATAAATATTTAGATTTAAATAGGTACCATTATTATTAATTCATGTTTTTTTGTTATCAAAGATCTCACAACATCTAACACACGTTTAGATTGTGATGAATAATTTAACACACGTTTATCAGAGATGTTTCCAAATAAAACGAGCATTATTTGATTAGCCACGTCGTTTTTCCGTTCGTATTCATTGAAACTGTTTAGAAATGAGTTAATATCTTCTGCAGAAATTTGAGTCAGTGGCTTATCCGAACAGTGGCTCACGAACATCTTCACCGCTGCAGCCACTAATGATTGTAAATGCATATTAAAAAATAAAAACGCGTAAGCAAAAAATGGTAAACTAATGTTAATTACTCGATTATTGAAGCCGGGTTTCCAATACACCGTGCACCGTGTTCCGTTATCATGCACGTAAAATTCTGGAAGTGGGCGTGACGTTTTGTCGTGTCTTGGTTACTTAATGGTAGCAGTTTAATACCACTTAGGTTAATACCCAGTGTTGGGTAGTAACGTAACGCAAATTACAAATTACTGTAACGCAATTACTTTTTCAGTAACGCAGCAGTAATTTCATTACATTTTACTTACAGTAACGCAATTGTAACTGTTAGAGAATATAGAGGGTATTCGGTGAAGGACCAGTCGACTGTGGTCGACGATGAAAATTTCGGAGTGCCCCTAGATTATCAGTGTGTCGGCAACTTAATGTGCCCCTGGGTTTTCAGTGCGTCGGCAACTTAAGGTGCTCCGTGATATTGGGTACATAGGCAACCTAATGTGCCTACTTCGATTCCGCGCGGCGGCCGTGGCAGATTATGGACGAGGAACGCATGGGAGGAGGTGGTACAATGGGATACAGGATGATGCAGTTTAAGTATGGGGCCGGGGTCCCTGTGGCCTGATCGGTCTGGTGCAATGACCACAGGCGCAATTACATGTTTGGGTAAACTTAAAATTAATTTAAAGCTACG
>NC_042495.1:20784446-20788535 GCF_005508785.2 Acyrthosiphon pisum
AAATGTTGTACACTTTGTACACTAGGTATCACTAGGTAGTAGGTCTAAAATATATTGTAAAATATATCATATTATGAATTGAATGTGGTTCAAAAAAAATGATAACTGTTATCAGAGATTAAAAAAAAAAGTAACGTTATTTGTAACGCACTACCACGCACTACTTTATTTATGAAAAAGTAACGTAACGTGATAAAAATAATTTTAGGTAACGCAAATGTAATTTAAATAAAAATATGTGAAGTAACGAGTAACGTAACTCCATTACTTTTTAAAAGTAATTTACCCAACACTGTTAAAACCATAGACCAATATAGAAGCGAAACTCGATCAGCTGATTGGGGTCTTGGTTACCTATGATCTGAAGTCTGAACCTTTTGGAAAACATGAAAACGGTTCCACGCACCAACGTGCTGTTAGACCCATGGTTACCAATATTATGAAAACGGTTCCAAGAATATGGCGGGATACGTTACGCGGGGTCGGCTTGTTTACCATTACATATTTCACGTATGCAACGCTCCCCTGGAACCGTGTTCAAGGCCACAATCACCCGAATCGGCCAGTTCACAGAGTTTCATACCCCTGTTAATACTGAAGCTGTTTTTTTGATAATCATCCATAGATTCCCACTTGTTTTTAAAATGTATGTCAAGTTCCAAGTTTCCAACATTTTATACGTTCCTAAGCTTGAAAGTGAAATTACATTTTTTAATAGGTAATTCATTTCGCGTGTTTTTTTTTTTTATTTAAAAATGAGTTTAAAAAGAAAATTAGAAACTTATCATTACGATTTACAACAATACCGACAAAAAGTTGTGATTTTATTTTTATACATTAAAAATATGAAATATGTTTGTAGGTAAGTTTAGCTCCCAGGCGACTTTTGGAATTTTTTTTTCAAAATGTGTGTTTTTGCATGCCTAATATGATGGTACTTTTAAAAAAAAGCCGGTCGAACTTATTTTGGAAGTTATGGTCCAAAAACATAAAAAGTAAGTACGATAGGCAAATTCTGATTATACCAAAATGTTGAGCATATAAATACAAAAATTTCTAAAAACATAAATTTTCTGGTATTTTAAATTCAAAAACACGATTTTTGAAAAAATTGAGCATTTTGAAGTGTGAGAGTTTACCAGAGTGACCCCTAGTAAAAATCACCCACGGATCTCTGGGATTGAGATCTGTGACCTGCCAGCCGTGTCACGTGGGAAATGTGAATTTCACTATGACAGAACTGACAGGTTTTAAACACGCATCGGCAAACTGAATGCCCAAGATTCATAATATAAGGTGACACTGAATAAATAATAATAACAAATGATTTGGGTTTAAGAGTGATAGGATAGTATAATATATTTAACGTTGACACTAGAGTGTATAATAATAAATTGGTCTTAACGAATAATAATTTTTTTATGACATGGACACTAGAGTGTATAATAATAAGTGGGTCTTTTTAATAATAATTTTTTAATAATAACCTTGACACCACAGGTGAAGTATATATATAAGTTATGAACCACATGGCTGGTAAAGGAAATCGATAAGGAAAATATAATATTGTCGGGGCATATCTTAAGGGTGGCAAAAGGGCAGGGGGGGGGAACAACAATACGTTACACGGCTGGACAGCTCGAGCAGGTCAGGCGAGCAGCAACAGTTCGGGCTTTCCGGCCTCCCTGGCCGATGGTTGAGGCTTAGCCCATCATGGAGTTGTTGTCAACGGTGGTGAAAATAATGAAATTAATAATTATGTACGAGGACAGGATCTATCCAGTACTGATAGTATTGTTGAGTCGAGAAATCCCGGTCGATCAGACAATTGGTAGGATTAAGACCAAAAAAAAACGTGACGGAACGGAGCCAACGACAAGACGTGGTTGCGTTAGGCCGTCCGTTGCAAAAAAGGAAGAAAAAATTGACGGCGTTGACGGCTGGCAGCTGTTGATTTCAGGCGGCGTGCTGACCAGTACGGGTAGAGGGAGGTTGGTTACAATAATTATAATAATAATGTGGGTACAGGTTGCACTATCGATGCCACTGGCAATGCGACTTCCTCGAACGACAGCACAATCTGACCACAGCCGTGGTGGGTGACAGCTGTACCTTGCATAGGTGGGGGGAGGGAGTAGTATGTGGAGACATAACTTTGTGGATTGCATTGTTAATCGAGCGCGCAACAATTATGATAATAATAAGGTGGTTTTGATAATAATAATAATAATTGTGATTCGTAATAGCAATAATAATAATAATTGTGCACGAAAAACCCGTGACGTTACAGAAGTTTCAGAAAGGATATTCTTTCAGTTGGAGAAATTTTAACTGCTGCATTAAGGTGAATACTTTAAGTAACTTAAAGACTATATTTAAAATAATGAAAAATATTTTTTTTCTATTGATATTTAGCTTCAGGCGAAAGCATGGTATCTATTATGTATTCTTTTAGAATTGGAAAGGCAACTATAACAAAAATAATATATGAGTGCTGTACAGTATTGTGGGATACACTATATAAAAAATTACTATAAATAGACTTAGTTGACTTAGATTATTAAAATTAAATTGTTATGATAATATATGGGTATTATTGCAACCAATTAGAAGTAATTTGGTTAAGGTTGCAAAGCAGTTTTATGAACAATGGCAGATACCTAATTGTTGTGGCGCTTTAGATGGAAAACATGTAGTACATCAAGTTGGTATTTTGTTATAGTTTTTCAAATAATTTTCATATTTAATAATATTTTACACATTACAGGCATTTGCAAACAGTCGATCATCCAAATTTAATTATAAAGGATCTCACAGCACAGTTTTACTTGCATTGTGCGATGCTAATTATTATTTTACCATAGTCGATATTGGTTAATGAATAAAGTAGCATCAAATAATATAATAATAATAGTTGCCTGTACATGCGAAGCAGTCATTTTAGAAACTTTGAACAATTTTATGATATTTTTATATTTTGTACAATAAAATAATAAATATTAAAATTATGATTAATAGTCATTATCACAATAATTAAAAACGAAAACTTGTATTATCTTGTACCACTATATTACCAAACAGTGAAAAGTTGAATCAACTTTGTGGTATCATTGGTAAGTTCAGCATACCATGAATAAATCCAGGTAATACCAGTTATCAACCGCATGGTTTTGCCAATCAAGCTATCTATAAGAATGCACGGAAAACGGTGAACGGCGTCGTGTGTCGCGTCGTGTCGATCAAATCGTATTGTGATTGGATATTACTTTTTCGGTATCATATATAATAACCAAGTTGCAACTGAGTATACCGAGAATTGACTACTGCTCAACTTTTAAACCATATTGGTAACCTGTCGTAACCATATAAGAACGACACACGACGTAGCTGTGAATGCGCCTTTACAAAATATTATCATTTAACAACATCAATTATCCGGCAACCACTGTGGTAACAAAAGTTCTCTTCGATCACAGAATTCTCTGTGTATAAAGTATAAGGATGGCCCATCCATTTCTTTATTATCTATGGGTATCTACCAATATAATTATAGGTAGCTCCGTAAACCGTGAGTAAACGACCTGTTGTATTATATTCCTACCGCCTATAACGAGTATTTTCACTAAGTTTTTTTTCTTCTTTGACACAGTGTAAATTATCGCGAACGTCTTACGCGCATGTAGTGATTGTCTAACAGTCGTCAGTCATCGAGACTGAAGCCTATCCAGATGGACAAATTAGAAAAAAAAACAATTACCTGCTGATAGCTCGCGTTTAGCTTTTTAAGGTCTTGTTAAAATTTGCCTTCACGGCTTAGAGGATAGGCAACACAATGTGGCGCTATCAATTCTGTTCATTAATTATTAGAGTATTATTAATCAAAATACAATTGTGTTGGCATTGTTATTTATTTTACAATAGTATTTTACAATAATCAATTATTTTACCTTAAAAAAGTATATAGACCCGTCGGCCTTAATACACAAAACACAACTCACATATGGTAAGCTAAGTGGTGGATTTCATCCCACGCGAGCCATGCCCGGGGCGTAAATAGGAACATAAAATTACAACCCGCACACGTGCGAC
>NC_042495.1:20790362-20791899 GCF_005508785.2 Acyrthosiphon pisum
TTCTACAGCCCCCACACTTTGATTTTTTAATAACTTTTTAAGTTTTTCTTTACAAACGAAAATTTACAAACGACTAAAAAACGATTGAGCTAAAAAAAGTTTGGGTTTTCCAAAATACCCCCATTTCTCCAGCCCCCCTTTTTGGTTTTTTAATAACTTTTTAAGTTTTTCTTTACAAACGAAAATTTGGTTGTACAAACCTTTACAAACGACTAAAAAACGATTGAGCTAAAGAAAGTTTGGATTTTCCAAAATACCCCCATTTCTCCAGCCCCCCTTTTTGATTTTTTAATATTTTTTTAAGTTTTTCTTTACCAACGAAAATTTTGTTTTGGACATATAATAACTTTTTAAGTTTTTCTTTACAAACGAAAATTTACAAACGACTTACAAACGATTGAGCTAAAAAAAGTTTGGGTTTTCCAAAATACCCCCACTTCTCCAGCCCCCCAACTTTGGTTTTTTAATAACTTTTTAAGTTTTTCTTTACAAACGAAAATTTTGTTTTTACAAACCTTTACAAACGACTTACAAACGATTGAGCTAAAAAAAGTTTGGATTTTCCAAAATACCCCAATTCTCCAGCCCCCACATTTTGATTTTTTAATAACTTTTTAGCTTTTTTTTTTACAAACGAAAAAAATATCTTTACAAACCTTTACAAACGACTTACAATCGAATGGAATAAACGGAATTTCGAAATTCCAAAATTCGGGGCATTTCCTCAGCCCCCCATATGTATTTTTAGTTTTTTATGAAAACGAATTCTTTACAAACGAAAAAAATATCTTTACAAACCTTTACAAACGACTTACAAACGTATGGAATAAACGGCATATTGAAATTCCATTTTAGGGGGGCTGGGGAAATGGACCTAAATTTATGTTATTTATATTTAAATATCAATCGTCATTTAATACCTTGATATCAGCACTCGGCAGTCGGCAGTGAGCACGTCAATTTGATTAATTTTAATAGTGGCGAATTTATAATAAAATGGAAATGGATGGGTCAGACTGTGGTAAAAAGCGAAAAGGAGGAGCTGAAAAAATTCGTGACAAAAATAAAAAAATGCTACTTTTAGAAGCAAAGGCTTCTAAAAGCATCAAATCATTTTTCAAGTATCAGAATAGCGAAGTGAGTTTTAGCTGAACTTTGTCATTATAATAATAATATATTAATAATTAAAAATATTAAACTGTTAGTTGTTACTGTACAAAGTACAATAATCTACAATTTATTTTATTGATAGAGAATGAGAGAAACAACATATTTTGCAAAATACTTAATGCAATAAGTAGGTACCTATTTTATTTTTTTAATATGAAAATATACATTAAATTATTTTAGTGTGATATTCAACTGATACTTTTAAAAATTATAGATAAGTATAAATTATGATTTATCGATTTAATAACAAGGCTGGGCAAATTAATGTTTTTTTTTTTTTTTTTTTCACTCAGTTTTTAACTTAACTTAAACCCTAGTATACCTAATAATTATAGTTTTATTTTTTAGAGTATTATTAATGGGGATG
>NC_042495.1:20793460-20797239 GCF_005508785.2 Acyrthosiphon pisum
TATATCTACGGTTATTTTTTTTAAAGTTACACCAAAAACCAAAATCGATTTTCTCGAAAACAGATTTTGCGTAAAAATTCCCGTTTTTCCTTAATTTTTCTTTTGTTTTTCACGGCGCTTTTGAAAACTATTGGAAAAATTTTACTTTTGACCCCCCAAAGTACCAACTAGATTCACTTTCCTATCAGAAAAGGTACTGTTGAAGAAAATCCAAGCACTTTTACTGTCCTAAAACGTGATGACAGACACAAAAATAAAAAAATAAAAAAAAAATAAAAAAATAAAAAAAAAAAATAAAAAAAAAAAATAAAAAAACACACATCATTGTAAAATCAATACATTCATCGTTCCACTCAGAATCTAAAATATGAAATATAAATAATATTAAGTAAGAAATAATATAAAATATAAAATACTATAATATATAATTCTATGTATAATGGGTAATATAATCACAAAAACCATCAAAAGCATGAAAATTAAATATATCAACCTGGATATCATTAGCTAATTTCATTAATCTATTTAAAGGCGAGACAAGTGAGACTAATTTGTCCTTTGAAATTGAATGTAATTATGCAGTAATCATGTAAATTGTAATTTAACCAATTCAAGGTTAAAATTCCCAAGCTGCCTATTTATATCACCATAAATTATATTTTCAAACAGGCTGAATTTTATTGGTACGTTAATTTTTTTTTAATGTTTGAGTCTGAATTTTTGTCTGCTGATTTAAAAAAAAATTGCAAAAAAAAAGTTTTTGTGGTGTGTATTGAAAAAGATAATAATAGGGGCCTCAAGGTTTTGGTTTGCACACAAGCCTCAAGTCTATCGAAAATAAAAATTAGTCAATCAACAAATATATATTTTAACACTTACATCCCGCCATAGTAAAAATAATTAATTGTAAAATATTATATAACAGGTTAGGAATAATTACGGCATTGTGACCAAGACCCGACTAGATATTTTTTTTTGAAATAATACTTCTTGAGTACACTCAATTCTTTTCTATGTATAAGAAAGACTAAAGTGTTTGATACCAATAATGTCTATTGTCTACCGTAATATTAAGAACGATTGTTGCAAATGTTCCCGAGTATGAACCTCGGTATTAATCGTTTAACCCTCAAAATAAAATATTTTGTTAAATTAAACCTTTTAATTAGCTTATAAATAATTTAGTAGTTCAAATATTTATTGAATACTTAATCGATACTATTATTTAATATTGAGCTACTTAAATGGTTCAATCTGAAGAACTAAAATTGATAATTGCTATATTTTAGTATCTATTACGGATGGCAAACCTAAGTAACCCCCTTGCATGAATATAATATAATTGATTTATCAGTATATTGATTGCTATAGATATTTGAAAGTGTGCAAAACATGATATGGGATCCATAAAACGAATTTTGCACCAATTAATGGGGCATATTGTGCGTTTACCATTAGCGTCGAAATACTAAATATTAAAAATGTTGGGCAAGTCGGTGTTGCTCTGCTGTACAGTAGGTTACAAGTGGGTCACTGTAATTGATGGTGTTATATTTTAATTCAATGATATAATATCATTGTATAAGTAAAACGATTCTGAGCGAAGACGGTCAGTTAGCCTATGATATTATTGTGAATATAGTAATATTTATATACCTAATTATATATAACCTATTTACGAGGAACCTTAATTTAAATTTTCAATTCTTTACTATAAAAGTTGAACATTTTATAAATTTTTAACTACTTACAAAATAATTATAAAATTTTATATTTGATAAATTTTGTCGAAATTCGAACTTCAAATGCTCATAATAAAAATTGTAGCTGTGTATTTTTAATATTTTTCAACTGCTATTGTAACAATATACTATCAGAAGTCTTTTATTAAATTTTCACTTGTTTTTTTCCAACAAATAAAATTGTATTGACAATAATTGTCTAATAATTAAGAATATAATTATAAATATATTTATAAATATAAAAAAAAAATTAATGACAATGTTCGTAATTAGCTCAAAAAGATTTAAAATATTATCAAAATTTTATGGTGTATAGAAAAAGAAAATATAAACATTCAGTAGAATTTTCATGTATCTACAGTTCTTCATTTTTTAATAACAATAAAAAAACAAAACCGCTACGTGAGAAATCGAGCGAGCATCCAATCTTGTAAAAATATGAACTTTCAAATCTTAGATTTAAAAAGGAACATTTTTATGAATTCTCAATTCAAAATAATTTGCTAATTTTCGTGATTTTCCCTATTTTGTGAAAATTTTAACTTTAAATACTTTAAAAAAAAACTGTGACTAAGGATTTTTAATATTTTTTTACCCAACAAATAAAGTTTTAGAAAAAAAGACTAATAAAATTGGAAACTAAAAATGTTCCTAAACATTTCAAAACAAATCAAAATATTTTGAATAGTTCATTGTGTATAGACAATTCGAATATAGAACACTAGTGAAAATTACATGTATATACCTACATTCATTTGTTTTAGAGTTACACCAAAAACCAAAATCGATTTTGTGGAAAACTGATTTTGCGTAAAAATTGCCGCTTTTCCTTAATTTTTATGTTGTTTTTCTCGGCGCTTTTGTAAACTATTGAGAATTTTGAATTTTTACCTACTGAATGCACTAACTAGATTCAATTTCCCATCAAACAAGACACTGTTGAGGCAAATCGAAGCAGCTTTTTAGATAAAAATGTATGATGTGTTTAATTTCTATAGCTATTGAAGGTAAAACAATGGTCCCCATAAGTTATGAAAACTGTAACCAAAAAAATCTATAAAATATACACCTAGACGCTAATTAGTATTTTTTCTATGGATAATTTCAGTACACATTGGGAAGAAATTAGATAGGTATTAAAAAGGAGAATAACGATTTTAGTTGTTATGTTTTAATTTACATCTACGTATTGTATAATACCTACTAGCTGATCCCGTGCACTTCGTTACCCGTTAAATGTACAAACTGTATACGACTCAAACTTTGTTCAATGCGTTATTTAATATTCGGTGTGTGACGTTCTAGATTTATCTTAACTTTTCTGTTGCCCAGGATAAAAATTATGATTCACAGCAGTACATTATAAGGTAGGCAATCTACCTGCGGTAGATGCTGTTTGTACGTAAGTGTATGATTTAACTGTAAAGTATCAAAGTTATGCCAAGTTTGTCGTTTTTACTTAATTCCACATACGATATAATCAATTAATACAAAATCTTAACCTAACCGTACTAAAATCCGATGAGTAAAAAAAAAAACATTTAATCCTTTTTAAATAAATTAGCCTATTTTCTTCCCAGTGGTCTAACCTACACACAAACATTCATATATATTTACAAAAAATAATAATACAAGTCAACAAACATGCCCAATAACCAATAGCAACCAGGGGCGTAATTACGGGGGTGGATATGGGGGATAGATCCCCCCCATGAGCTGTATTTATATATTGTCTTATACTCTTATACCTACAAATAGTTCATATACAAACTTATAAATTATTACGAAACTAGAAAAAAAATAAAATGTTTAGTTTTTTTGGTATAAAAATATTTACCCGGTAAACGATTAGCATATTTCAAAATAAATGGTCTGATTCATTTTAATTCTTATTTATTAATAAACACTTTGTGCCCTGCCACACACTGTACCAAATTACAGTACCTATTTCCTACACATACATGCATACACATTATAGGCGGTAAGTAATTCGATAATGGGAAAAACCCCCATTCCAAAAACATATTATAATAATAA
>NC_042495.1:20797316-20807780 GCF_005508785.2 Acyrthosiphon pisum
TAAATGTTTTAAAATCGTACAAAATATGTACGACGTATTTTATACACTTATTATAATTTATAATTAGTATTACAACTCGCGCTAAAATTATGCAAAATTAAATAAACATCAGTTAAAAAATGTATTGAAAATTTAACTGCAGTCACTGCAGTTTATTCAATCAACTATTAGGTATTAATTTTTATAAAAAATTTGAATGAGTTTATTAAAAAAAATAGAATTTAATAATTTATAATAATAATTAATAATGCATAATATTGAATAATAATTTTACCTACACAATTTCTTGTATATTATTTAAAGAAACAGAGAAATCTGATGATGTATTACTGGCAAAGCCCCCCACAAGTTTGCCATACAAATTTATTTTGATCCCCTCCCATGAAACATTCTCAATTACGCCACTGATAGCAACCAATATATAATATACACTATTATTATTTTAATTTTATTTTTTCTGGACAACCCTTATCGCTTAGGGGTATGAAAAATAGATAGTAGCCGATTCTCAGACCTACTGAATATGCATATAAAATTTCATAAAAATCGGTCGAGCCATTTCGGAGGAGTATGGTTACTAACATTGTGAAACGAGAATTTTATATATTAGATTATTCGTGGATATTTGAAACATTTAAAGTTTGAAACTATGTAATATGCCTACACACAATTACATTACGTCTTATTTATCGTAAACAATGATTTTCTAACATTGTATTCAAATGTATTACATCCATTACAGTGATCCACTCTATGTTTAATTCATTTAATAATTTAAAATTAAAATGTTGGACATTATTTTTAGTACATTTAACGTTCATATTTTATTCAATGCTATCATTAGTAGGCAGTCCTGTAAAGAATACTTTTAAAAAGTATTTGAGTAAATACTCAAGTACATTTTTTTTTAAGTATTTAAGATACTACTCAAATACTTTAATTGTATAGTATTTCAAATACTACTCAAATACTTTGAAAAAGTATTTGGAATACTTTTCAAATAATTTTGGTTTTTAAAGTGGGTTTCTAACTATCGTAATATAAACACATAGGTTAGGTTAGTATATACTATATAGTATATTGTCTAATAGTTAGCTATAATAGTTTAAAGGAATATTGTTATTCAATAACTATTTTTAGAAATCTGGGTTTCACAAACCTTCAGGCTTCAGCTAACACAGAAATACAAAATACTAAATAAAAATATTATTATATTATTGTAGTTGACAATAATATTTTTCCGACCAATTATTTCGAATAAAAATAAAATATTCGAAATAAAAAACCAAAGTATTTAATACAAAAAAAGTATTAAAAAAGTATTTAAATACTTTTACTTAAATACTTTACAGGACTGTTAGTAGGTACCATAGTATTTGCTATAAATAAACAAAAAAAAAGTACTTTTTTCGTGAGCTGATAAAAAAATATGCGTGAGCTTCATTTAGCTTATAATATTTCTCATTGCACCCGTTTTAAGCGCAATATGATAATATATCTGTTCTTGAATTATAAACTTTTTTGCACACTTGAGACCAGATTATTTATTTGTTGTAAGATTACTGATTAGGAACAGTTTATCTTAAGTACATCAAACATTATTACGCTGTACCTATTAACATTGTTCAACGTTCTGTTTCAGCGGATTTTGACCTGGTCCGCGGTCTACGTTTCGTTATGTCTGCTTATGTAATTTGTAATATAAAATAATTATTACGATTTCGGTTATGATAACATTAGATGTTAGTTATACACTTTATGGATGTCACATTAAATGTGTATTATATTACGACCAAATATGAACACATGTGCCACGACGGTCCGATGGTGGATTGTACGACCGGCCTTTTCCGCCGACTTATCGTATTGGTGCAGGCCAGTATCCTCCGTGATGAATCGCCGCGAACCGAGACGGTCTCGAGTTACGCAGAAATAATTTCGAATACGGTACAACGACATCATCCTGGAACAGCAATGGAAGAACGCAGCACTCGCAGCGAATTAACGAACAAACGCAAATACGTCCGTCTATGTGGAAACGGACAAGGCGGTTCTTCGTCCGCCCGTTCAATCGCTAACTTCGACTTCAGCTGAACAAGCGCACTATGATTTTTTTCTATTTAACTATTGTTATATTCCCGCGTGTCCTCTATAACCATCCCCGACAATCCTCCGAGGAGGTTAAAAAGAAAATGACCAAGAGACATATGAACCCATCAAATTAAATAGGAGGTACTGTTGATGGACGGTTTTCCCCCCTCAAGACATTCAAGTCATTTTATCCTACCTATGTTATATAATTTACTTATTGTACAAATTGTATAGATTGTAAATATGCTTGAATAAATAAATAAAAAAAAAAAACTATTGTTATCACATTTCGGCAGAAGACCGTGGTGATCTGAGAGGAGACCTCATATTTATATAAATAATATATGAATTTGTTTTGTATTATTACTATTTTGCACTTATTGTATATCATAACTAATAACTATGTATTTGTTTTGTATTCATATAATACATTATTAATTACATGGACCATTTTATGTACGTTGGTTTATTTTTCAATCATGTAATTACTAGCTGAATAACCCTAGCATAAAATTGCGATTAATCAACTCCTTTTGGGTGTAATTCGCTGTGCATAGGCGTATAGAAGCAAAATCACATAATGTTTTAATTAAATCTAGCCATCCTGCGTGGCGTTGCCCGTGAATTTCGCTTATGGTTGTGTGAACAGTATATTATCAGGTAGGCTACGACGGTAGATTGCGGACACAACGAGGCGAGAGAATAGATTTTACAGAAGACCCGATAGGTATCATGTGTCTAGAACTTTCGTGCTGTTCAGTTGGATTTGTATTATCGTCTCTTACAAAGTGTTATATCTCGTGAAGTAAAAAGTTAATAAACTTCCGGTAGATGGTTACATGTTAGAAAATGTATGGTAAATTATTGCTTAGTGTATAGAGCGTTAATTCGTATATATAAGTTATATATGTATTAACATTTCTTGTATATTATATTTTTAAATATATTTGCATTAATTTCAGCTCACAAATGGCGATGAAGATGACATATTCCTGGATAATAATATATACATGTTTAATTTTCGGTAGGTAAAACCAGTTGACAATTTAGTAATAAAAAGGTTGACAAGTGGATGTCGCTCCGCTGTACAGTAGGTTACAAGCGGGTCACTGTAAAATGGATGGTATTAAATTTGAATTCAATGATATAATATCATTGTAGAAGAAAAACGATTCTGAGCGGAGACGGTATAAAGCACATTATATACTTATACAGATATATCTATGGTATTAAAAAAAATTTACCTATAATTGGTACCTGTAATAAATTCAGAATTAATCATATCACAATATCCAATAAGTACTTATAAGTTATAAAGTGTTATAAATCAAAACAATCCGTGATACTGTCATAGATATATAATAGTATACTTTAGAAGTTTCAAGTACCCACGAATAATATATACAATCACAACAAACTAACTAGAATAGTTATTCTAGGTTTTTTAATATGTAATTTCGTCCAAATTTGAACTTAAAATTACTATAAAAATAAAGTGTGTAAATGTATATTTTGTTAAATTTTTTGGTAACGGAATTAACTACTTGAGTGGAATCTTGTTTTAAATTTTGAATCCTTAGATATAAAAGTTGAAAATTTTATACATTTTTAACTACAAAATAATTATTCAATTTTAAATTTCATAAATTTTGTCAAAATTCGATGTTTAAATGCTTATAAAAAAAAACAGATACAACTTTATTGATATTCATAAAATATAAAAACAAAAAAATTGAAATATGAAATTGTCCGTATACTGCTCAAAACAAGTTAAAATATTTTGAAAATTGTATCAAGTATAAGAATTGATAAAATAAACATTCAGTGAAATTTTCATGTATCTACAGTTATTCGTTTTTGAATTACAACAAAGTATAAGTAAATCGATACACGAGAAATCGCATGAATATCCAATGTTGTAAAAATTTTAAGTCTAAACGCTCATAAAAATATAATTTGACTTACCGGTAGACATTTCTTTTTTTACAAATTTAGATAATCTTATAAGCAATCTTGTATTACCTACATTTTAAAATCTTAAACTGTAATGTCGTGATGACAGACACAAAAATAAAAAAAAAAAATAAATAAATAAAAACATACATCATCGTAAAATCAATACGTTCATCGTTCCACTCAGAATCTAAAATATATTTACAATTATACTTACCCATCTTACTAAATCACCATTTTATTAACTTTAATTGAATTGTATTTAGTTATGCTCAAAATTATTTGATTTATGTTAAAGTTTTATCTATGATTATTATTGTATTACAAAGGCATTATAATAAAATAAAATAATAATTATTAAAAATATGATTGAATTAGCTGGTAATTGGAAAATAAACTAAGTGTTCATTATCAGGACACGGTTGTTCATCAACTGAAAAAATGAGTTCATTTACTAGGATAACTGGTTTTTATAAACAAATAGTTAATTGAAAATCATGCTTAAGTTAAATTTAGATTTCTTCAAAACATTATTTTACATACCTTCTTTTGTAGAAATTTCATATAGTAAATAAGCCCCTAGGCCCTAACACCAAGTTATAAATATAATATATAATCTTTCTAATGTGAAAAACCATTTAAGTTTTAATTTACCGGTGATGATACCTACAGTTAATTCATAAATCATTTTTTTTATCTTTATCACTAGTTTATGTCTTAATAGGTGGACCGCAAGCCGCAGGCAAAGGGGCGCCGCCGCACGCTCTGGAGCCGGACAAAACGGTTTGTCGGCCGTATTTTTTGTTGCGGTACCTACGCGTCCGACGTCTCCGAGGAGATATACTGATGGCACGGCCAGAGGTGTACCTACCGCAAGTGAAGAGCTGTCGTCTGGACGCAGGTAAGTACCATTGCGTCTATTACGTCACGAGTAATGAAATATATTATTCATGTCATAACTATATTTTGTAAATCGTAAACCATTTTTTGTAAATCACAAATCATATCATATTTTTGTACCCACACACTAATCACAACACTATTATTATGTACACCAAATGTTTAATGAATAAAATATTTGATTGTAAATAATTGTCAGAAATGTGTTTTTGTATCAAATTATTAAATATTCCGTAGTCTCTGTTCTCGAAATGATTGTCAACGTGACATCGAAACCGACACCCCCGAATATCGGCAACTGTATAAGTACTAGTCGGCAATTTTCAGGAATAGAAAAATTTAATATGTTATGAGATCAGTGAAACGTTCATATTATTAACAAGTAAAACTAATACACATTAAACATGAACGTAATAATATAGTTTACTCAATTATCTACTTGTAATAAATATCCTTAAGGGGCCTCACTACTACGTCTTTTTTTGTCGAAAACTATTGTTTATAATTCCAATGATACATGTCGACAATTATCACGATTTTCATTCAGAAAAAATATTCAGATTGTCTGTAATATATACAAGGGAACGGCCGAGTCACATTTTTAATTTTTGTAATTTAATTTGCAATAAGAATTGTGAAAAATTAAAAAAAAATCAGAATTTCCAACTTAAATATTTAATTAACTAAATACAATATTAAAAAAGGTGGGTAAGTGGATGTCGCTCTGCTGTACAGTAAGTTACAAGTGGGTCACTGTATAATGGATAGTATTAAATTTGAATTCAATGATATAATATCATTGTAGAAGAAAAACGATTCTGAGCGGAGATGGTATATCAGTCTAGGTATTAGACATATATATACTTATCTATGGTATTAAAAAAAAAGTTGACCTATAATAGGTACCTGTAATAAATTCCAAATTAATCATATCACAATATCCATTAGGTACTTATAACGCGTTATACATCAACAACAAACCGTGATAGTGTGATACTATCATAGATATATTATAATATTATACTTTAGAAGTTTCAAGTACCCACGAATAATATTATACAATCATAACAGAATAATTAAAATAGTTATTCTTGAATTCAAATTTAATACTATCCATTATACAGTGACCCACTTGTAACCTACTGTACAGCAGAGCGACATCCACTTACCCACCTTTTTTAATATGTAATTTCGTCTATGTTTGAAATTAAAATGACTATAAAAATGAACTGTGCTTATGTATTTTTTAGATTTTTTGGTAACAGAATTACCAACTTACACGGAATCTTGTTTTAAATTTTCAAGCCTTAGATATAAAAGTTGAACATTTTATAAATTATCAACTACAAATTATTCAATTTTAAATTTCATAAATGTTGTCAAAATTCGATCTTTAAATGCTTATAAAAAAAATTGTGCATATGTATTTTTAATATTATTCAACTGCTGTTGTAACAATATATCAGGAGCCTTGTATTAATTTTTTACACTTTTTGTCCCAACAGATAAAACTTTATAGACATTTATAGAAAAAAAAACTAAAAAAATTTAAAACTGACAATGTCCGTAAACAGCTCAAAAAGAGTCAAATTATTTTCAAAATTTTATCGTATATTGAAAATGCTGATATAAACATTCAGTTAAATTTTCAAGTATCTACAGTCATTTTTTTTTAATTACAACAAAATAAGAAAATCGTTGCATGAGAAATCGAGTGAATATCAAATGTTGTAAAAATATGAATTTCAAACGCTCATAAAAATTTAATTTGACTAGCTAGTAGACATTTTTTTTTAAAAAAGGTAGACAAAATTATGAAGAATCTTGTATTACAAGATATATTGTAATTACAATATTCTAATATTGTAATTACTAATTACTAATTATTGTAATTCATTAAATATTCTAATTACAATTAATTGCCCACATTCGATCAAGTCAATCCGTAACAACTAACATAATAAAATGTTATTTAAACGTAATTTTAAAATTAATGTCAATACTTGTTACTAAATATAATATCTTATTATTTTTCTATAATATGACTACATTATATCTATGTTATGACATCAAAAGTTGACACTTTCAAACAGTCAAAAAGTAATCTTTGATTAAGTATGTACCCACTACCTGTATAATAGTAGTGTATAGCACCAAAACTGACGCTCATATTTACTCTGCAGGGTGTTTCCGAAAATACAAGCTTATTAAACTACCTACGCTGCTGGTAATTGGTATGTCAGTCTGTCAGTGTTTCAGAAGGTTTAAAATCTGATATTTTACCACCTTGTGCCCAATTTTAAATTACTATACCTACCTTACTAACGAATAACGATATCGATATGGATAAGTTATTTTAAATATAAATATATAATTCAATACCACTACAAGATGATTCCTAAAAGCAACGAATATAATCGGTATTTTAAAAATACAGAAACACTGTTTAATCATTTGAATAAAATGCCCCACATTTTAAGTATCTTATGAGTTATAGGTTATTCATAAATACTTCGTAAAATTAATTTTTATTATAAATGTATTTATTTACACACTTTCAAATTTTTTAATAACCTACTCCCGATGAATTTTGAATTTTGACAAAATCTATTAAATTTAAAATGTAATAATATTATTTTGTAGGTAAAAATGTATAAAATGTCCAACTTTTATATCTAAGGATTGAAAAATTAAATGAAGGATCCACGTAAATAGGTTATAACTAGGGTTCGGGACTTCTTGCACTTAAAATTATCGAAATATGCAGTCAAAATCGTCAAAATATGTTTTAAAATATGCAGCTAAATTTTTATAAAATTTTTTAAAAAATGCATAAAATATATTATTAATAAATTATTATTATAGAAAAAAAAAATCTAAAAATTAGGTAGGTACTCAATATAATAAAAATAATTTTTACACGGGTTACTCATCCCTCATCTGTATCGTCTTCATGCTCATCTATAACATAAAAAAAAAAAAAAAAAACATTAATAAAGGTGTTATTATGTTAAATAAGTTTTTTCGTAATTTTACCGTTGAAATTATTGCACTGTATGGTAAGACATTTTCTTATGTTCTCAAATTTAAATGCACGGCGATTATCAGTCAGCATATTTTTGTACATAGAGAAAGAACGTTCAACGTCCACGAAGTGATCGGTGCGTGCTTAAAATATATTAAATCGTTAATGTTCATATCTTCAGGTAATCCGTCAAAAGTTTCTTCATCTCCCGAAAATGTTTGAAATTTTTATTAACAATTGATAGCCTTTATTTTTATCTATCATATTTTCTATTTTTGTTTTTATCGACATTCCTTGTTCACCGTGTATTTGGGTTAATCTTAACCTTGCATCCTCTACTAATGAAATAGAGCTAGCAAGTGATAGTCCTTGCTTTTCAAAACTCGTTATTGTGTTAGGCAAATATGCAAAATTTGATTTAATAAACACTAATTGATTTTTAATGTTTTTTTGTCCAATATACTTTTGTGCTATTTTAATAGGGACTGCATCATTTTCATCGAAAGAGTTTAAAATTGACTGTATTAATTCAAAATGTTCACAATAATAGAGACAAGCTTCAATCCATGTACCCCATCTCGTTAAAATTGGTTCAGGTGGGTGTGTTAATGTTGGAGCCATATTTTTAAAAATTTCAATGCGAGACGGGGCTTAACGAAACACTTTCTTTACATTTGCAATAATTTTATCAATTTTAGGGTTATTTATATGTACTGTTTCAGCCACTCTATGAAAGGCATGAGCCAAACATGTCACATGAATAATTTTTTAATATCGATTTTTTATTGCATCTCCGGACTTTACCATATAGGGTGCAGCGTCGAACAAAAACAACAGAACATCATCGTGTCTTACTCCTTCCGGCCACAGAATATTCATCGATTTATCAAATAATTTGAAAATCGTCGTATGGTTAGCTTTTTCCAACTCTTCTACGTGTAACAGAAATTGTTTACCGTAATTATTTTCTTTCAATGTACCTACAATGACATTTGCTACATATCTACCGGTTACATCAGTCGTTTCGTCAATGCTAACCCATATTTTTTCCCATAAACGTAATTAAATGTTGTAAGACAATAAATCGCCTATCAACACCTACCTTCGTTTCACATACTTTACAAAATAAAATAATTCCATCCGTAGAAAAAATTTTTTTTTCCGAATTCGGATATATATTGATTAATTTTACCATTTATTTTGGGCATTTTTAAACAAGTTTTTAAACACAAATTGATGATAAAAAAAAAATAGCACAGTTGATAAGAAAAAACGTGAACGTGATGATGTGATTAACGAACGAACACGTACTGCTTTTCATTTCATCGTACAATTCATACCCGGCTAATATTTGATTATTTGGGAAAGTTTGAATTTATATTTGTTTCGTGATAATAAGATAAATCTATAGGAGTATAGGATCCATTAGGTTTTACCACAACTATACTAATTGTTGATAAAATGGTTGATTATTAAGCGATAAAAAGACTATCGTCGTAAAGAGATATTAGATACGACAGATTACGACCATCCAATTATGATTTTTCCCGGCAATTTTACGTTTATAAAAATATAAAATGTGAAATATGCTAAAAATTGCTCAAATATGCGTTTTTCTTAAAATGTGACGAAATATGCAAAAATATGCAAATTCAAACTTAGTATTTAATTTCATAATTTCATAAAACACATTTATAACTCACTCAGAATAGTCTACGACCACTACAAAATAATATGCAAATGCAAGAAGTCCCGAACCCTATTCATAATGTAATATTTAATTAGGTACAAAAAAAAAATATAACTTTTCAAACACTGTCTAAAGGAACTGGCGGGATAATGCATTCGAATAATTATAGAATGTCTATAAACTTGCGGACCAGTTTTGCATAGTTAAATTTGATATGCGAACTACGTTTATATATGGAGGGGATAAAACGGTTTTGAAACCATTAAACCGTTTTGAAAGATAAAATGTTGGTACTAGGTGGTTTAAGATTATAAACCGTTTTAGTTTTTTCAAAACGTTTTTTAATTAGTCATTTAGGTATACGGGGATTATTCCAAAGTTGTATTAGTTAATTTAGAAATACCTATAGCTTATAGAATAAATAATTGTTTATAGGTACCTCTACTAAACGAAAAATTCAAACATTTAAATAACAATCACAAAAAATCAATTAGATAACAGTTGATAACATCTTATTTAAAACGTTTTAAGATAAACTTCATATTAAATCGGTTTTAAGATTTAAGTATTTGCATATAAACACTTAATCTCATTTTTTGAAAAAACGATTTTAATTATTTTAAAACGTTTTCATTTCAAAACGTTTTATCTCCTCCATATAAACGTAGTATATATAGCTGAAATAGTAAACCAGAATAAGTACATTACTGATCACAAAGATTTCTGTAAAAGTACATACGTTTTATCAATAGATCGTACTAGTTTTGCTTATAGGAAATTAGCAAACTTGCTACTGTATTTATAA
>NC_042495.1:20809279-20812556 GCF_005508785.2 Acyrthosiphon pisum
CCAGTGGCCGTTTCGGTCGGACCTCGCCGGGCTGGGCAAGGGTCGTCAAGCGTCCGAGCAAACGCGCCAGCGACACTCGTCAACCTGCAGAGACAGGTTGGAGAACGTGCAGAGGTGACCCAGTGGCCAGCAACATTACATTTCCGCACCAATCGCCATCTCGCATCCTCCCCTCCTTGTTAATTGTGTCTATCCTGTCCGTTGTATTTTTTTTTTTTTAATTTAAGCTATTCAAAATTATTAAATTGTTCATTTATTTTTGGCCTTTTATCAAAATAAACATATTTTGATGTGAACAAAAAAATATTGTTTCTTTTTTTTCGTTCTGTCGAGTGTATAATCAATTGTTACAGATTTAACGACTAAAAAAATCGTTAAAATATATATAAATATATATTTAATAATAAAATATATATTTTAAATAAAAAAAACTCGTTAGTCGTAGACCTGCCGTATAAACGCTACACGGATATTATAATATGTTCCAAGAAATATTTAAGCCATCAAACACTAAAGGTGACGAATGACTGCGCGGAATAAATCTTAAATAAACGCATTACACCGACGGATATGACATGGACGGTTATATACACCATACAAGAATTGTAAATAATATGTATTGTATAGAACGTGTGATGTGAACGTTAATATAGTCAAATAGTTGATACAAATTTTTATTTAACATAGGTAAAATAATAATATAATATTTATATAATAGCTGCATGTCGAAAAATAATATTTGAACCATTAAACCCCCATGTACATATACATGTACCGATATCATATTTTCTTTATAATTATTGACTTGAGTTGCAATATCCTAATTCGAACATAACTTGATACCTAAATTTTGTACTAGGAATCACTTTTTGACAGTATGTGAGTTTTGACAGTTGTAGGTACACTAATATTATACTAAGCGTACTAAGTAGTGAGTATAATATATAAGTTCTAAGGATTTATCATAATAAATAATTTATTAATTTATAATACCTATCTATGGTAAATGGTAGTCAACATTCGTCGGCGACGATTAACAATAAATTCTAATAATTTCAGTGAACAAAAAAATAGTAAGCCGTCAATATAGACGGACAGTTTGTTAAGTCATATATATTATAATGTAAGTTTTAACCCAAAATAGAAAATTTCGTTATAATCAGATTATTTTCATCAAATATTTCGATACTTTCAAGTTTCAGTGATGATGGATGAAGATAGCTCTTTCTTCGGCGACGGCGGCATTCTAGCTAGGTTTTACCGGAAGAGTCGATGTTTACGAGTACCTAAGTTTGTTTTCATTTTATTTTGGGGCTTACATTTACTTTTTAGACTTAAATTAAATATTTATTGCCACGGACAATCCAAGGGCCATCTTCGTTTCACCACGTCAAGTTTAATATGTATACCTTTTTGCATATACTATACGCCGGGTATCACATTAGGTTTCGCAAAGTATTTAAAACAATATAATGTTATTAATTTTTATATTTTATAATTTATATTCATAAATACATTATATATTTTATTAGCATACTTACACCTTTTTTAGTGTAGTTTATACCCTATATGGCTAGATATAGGTATTAAATGTTTTGCAATTATATATTTTACTATAATTATTATTTTTCATTAAAATATAATATAACAATACACTTTAAATTAAATTAGTTGTTATCAAGACAGACAAAACAAATTATTTTCTGGACGTTTTCAAAACGGATTATGCTTAAAAAAAATGCAAAGTTGTCGTAGTAGTCAGTTCAGGCATGGATCCAGAGCAATGATCTGGGGGGGGGGGGCAACAATTTTTTTACAACACAAATACAATTATAATAAAAATATATTATACCTTACTAAAAATGTTGTCATAATAGTAGGTATAGGTATAGGTAATCAATGTGATAAATAAATTATTGATTATTTAATATAATATAAAGCGTCAAGCGACAATATGAAAAGAAGTTTAGATTTTGCTTATTTTTTATTTAATATATAATATTTATATTTATAAAAATATATGTCTGGTGGTCCTGGGCCCCTAGGCTCCCCCCTGGATTTGTCCCCGAGTCAGTTGCTAGATCAACCCGTGTAACATAAAATAGGAATTATTCTTGTTTATTTAAAATGTTTTTTCAAAAAACATATGCAATAAGCTTAACGATGCATCGTTATACATTTTATATAGCTCATACAATTAATATATATTCATAGTTCATACATATGTGGATGTATATACTTCATAATTAACAATTTAACGTGTAAATAATTTAATTATGCAATCAGGTATACATTTTTGATTTTAATAAATTATATATTTATATGTGATATGTCTAGGGTCACCAGTGCAAGGGAGCCGAATGCATTTAAAAATCAAAAACATAATATAACGTAATGTTGTAATAGAAACTGGAAACTGTAGTATATTCTAATTTATAATCCAATTAATGTAATAAGTTATAACTTATAATGTATAAATTACTTTTTTTCACATTTATATCATTATATATACCTAGTAATATCATAGGCCAACTGACCGTTTTCGCTCAGAATCGTTTTTCTTATACAATGGTATTATATCATTGAATTAAAATTTAACACATTACAGATTATGTCACTGTAACGTCCCCTTAATTATTTTTATTATCTTCCCCACCTTTGCTATTAAGACGTATACTGCATATCTACCCTACATACAAATTTTTAATAGGTTCATAATACCGGAGCGTCATTTAAACTTTTTGAAAGGTATGCTAATTGCTAACTAGGCAAGCCAAAAAAAATTTTAGCAGGCCAATATAATATACTGTACTGTAGAGATTATAGAGGTACTACAAAAAAAAAATGTTTTTCTCTTACTATAGAATTTTTTTTTCCATCTAATATAATGTTATGAATATTATAATAATACTAAGTCAATAGTGACTTAAATTATTTAAACTTAAATATTTATAAGCACTAATACATTATAATCTATTATTGTACCTAAAACCATTGTATATAAAACAAATTCTTAAATCTTCAGTTGCACATAAAATACTTAATACAAAACAGTTTTTCTTTGTCAAACAATTCCAAAATTATCAGCTTTGTCTAGATAACTTTTTTGCAATCCTTTAAAATGTATATGTACAGTGGAATCTTCTTATTGTGGGCACCGGTTAATACGGGCATCCGCTTATTGTGGGCAAACAGGTCTGGTCCCGATACAAATGTATATTAACAATGTTAAATCTAACCGCGTAATATGGGCACTCGATTTGGTTTATGTGGGCAA
>NC_042495.1:20813231-20829497 GCF_005508785.2 Acyrthosiphon pisum
ATAAAAATAAAAACTTTTTTGTATAATAATTTTTTTTTTTAAACTAATTTCGGTTTTTATGTGCAACCGCTTAATGTGGGCAAACAGAGCTGGTTGTCTCAACGTGCCACATTAAGCGGAATCCACTGTATTATCACATTTTATACGTACCAAATTTATATTGAAATTTAATTTTATATCAAAATTATTAAAATAAAAAGTTGTAGTGCATCATTCAGAATTTTTAGAGCATAAAAGCATTATATTATACAAAAAGCTACCTAATAAATAAGAATATGGTGGGAGTTTAATATTTTATTTGATTCCCTAATCCTAATTGTTCAATCTCAATTAAAATTAAAAATATGAAGTAAAATTCTCTATTGAACATAATATTACTTGACCTCTTTCCAAAATTCTAAAATAGAGTACTACCTATATTCAAAACTATTGATTATGGTCATAATAAGACATAGGTTACACTGCCTTAACTATAAAACAGAGACCCGTTTGGCTATATTTGAACTAGCGTAAGGGAACGGCCAATAAAAAAATTCCATTTTCACCGGTGGGCAGTCTTCTGCGGGTCTTTGGCTTAAAGTAGACAATAGAAAATATTATCAGAAAAAAAAGGTATATTTACGAAGAAATTAAAAAAAAATTTAAAAACTAATATATTTTATTGATTTGTTTATTTATTAATCTATTGATATAAATAAAATAGTTTATGTATGAATATATATCAATTTCTTAAGATTTTTCATCTTTACCCGCTTCCTGCGTCCCGGTTCGGACCTTATTCGCGTTCCCCGCCAAATTTAAAGACCGCGGCCTAGATGACGTGCAAACAGCGAGTGCCGCCGTCCCGCGTGTTTGTCGATAAATTTTTAGAAAATTCGAGTTTTACCACTTTACGTCGCGTAGGTATTACTTAATACAGGCACTAAATACATGCGTCAAGTTCCATTTTTTTTTATTGTTATATTTACATGTTTTTTTTTTTGATGATTTTTTTTTATTATTGTTACCTATAATATTATATCTCACTGCCTTTTGTCCTTTTGCCTATATTCGGTCACGCTTCCTTATATCGGTATGTATTTATTTGATTTGGCATAAATATACACGATATAGCCACTGAATTGGTCTGTAGGTAGGTATATATTATTATATAATAAATAAATGTGCACATATTAATTATATAATAAAATATCCTAGCTCGAGTCGAGTCGACTATACTATAGGTAAGTTCAATCGCGTTCGGGACGGCGCAACGGTTTAATAAGAGTTATAGATTCGACTCCAGTTCTTAAGTAGGTGCGGATGACCGGCCGCGTTTTTTTTTTTTCGTTATTTGCCTTTCGCTATCACTTCCGCCTTATCACATTTAACGAAAATTTTCTGATTTTTTTCAAATTCAATTTTTACTTACTGCTTTTACGGCATTTGTACGACCCCGTTAAGATTTTATTCGGGTTCCCGGCTAAATATTTTATAGGCCGCGCGCTGCCGTATTTCGTTCCCGACGGGCCAGCCGCGCGGCCGAGTTTATTAATAGTCTTGTCAAAATGTCGAGTTTTACCCCTTTTTAAAACGTCTGATCTCCCCGTTGGCCAGTTATTCGCGTTCCCCGCTAAATGTATAGGCCGCCCGCGGCAGTTCTTCGTTCGCGACGAGTCCCGGGGCTGATTGACATCGCGGAGAGTGTATAGAGCGAAATGTTTTGAATTTTTTTTCACGGAATTTATTACTTAATTTTTGCGTTTTCGGTGACAGTAAAGAACGTTGTCCGCGTGCCGACGCAGTCTGATTGCATACCTGATGACGTGACCCGGGCGTCGCACATTGTCCGCTATCCGACGAAGTCTGATAGCCTACCTCTATAACTACGGTGGACGTCATTCGAGGTGACCAACCTGCTAGACACCCAAAAAAATACGTTGGCTATATGATTTGCATCGATGCCCGAAATTTTTTAAATTTTTTTTCACGTAATGTCGCGTTTTCGGCGGCAGTAAAGAACGTTGTCGGCGAACATTGTTGCTACCACGTCGAACCGCGGTGGTCATAATCTCATCACCAGGCCTCCTTATCACACACCAATTACCGGCTCAAGATCGACGACCAGACCAAAAGACCGCTCGCCAACTCGGGGGGGTTTGGGGGTCTCCCCCAGCGACGCTCGGAGAGCTAGTTTTTATTATAAATCATTGTTTTAAAACGATCTGCCAGCCTAAACATATTTTAATACTTTATCAGACGTTTATTTTTAAATTTATTTAAATTTATTTTTCTATCAGTAGTAGGTGCGGCAGGTTGAACTAATTCTTGTCAAAAACTTATTTTATAGAATATTATCATAATGTTATTTTATACAATATTACTAGAATATGTTATTATTACCTACCTAGTCAATTTATAGTGAATACGGTGTGAATAGGTTTGTGATATGCAAATAGCATGGAATGAATCTAAATATTTTGAAAATTGCCTTGCGTATCTATGTTCCAGGCTGACTGTTACTCGATGTCTCGATCGAGTGTCAATAAATGAATCATAAGTCTGAATTCCATATTACAGTAAACTATGATGACAATATGACATTATTTTAAATCCTCAAGTATTTGGATGAAAATTATTTCTTGCGATAAGAAACAATTAATTATTGTGACGTGTTATAAAGGTGCTTTATTAAGATGTATAAAGCTATATTATAAAATATGCAATCCAATTATTGCACTACAATACAAGTATTCGTGTTAAAATGGATTATGTTAAAATGTACATAATATGTAATGTCTTTGGAAATAAATTGGCCGTATAATATGTTTTCAATTTTGAACAATATTATATTGTTTTGTTGTCATGGCGATTTTCGTTCGGATGTTTATTCATACGTCCGATTACAAGTTTTGAATCAGTTTATATTTCGCAACCAACCGTTTCCCGAATTATAGTTATTTTCTCTAACATAAATATACATAATAATCAGTTTATGAGTCTATTGGTATATCCTTATAGTTAAATAATTTTTGTCACCTTGCGTTAGGTATAAAAACGTAAAAACATCTTCAAAAATCAAAATCTTACAACTGCACAATACTTACCTACGTTCCGCAGAACTATGGCAAACATTTTGGAAAACGTCGACACCGTCGTCGAGGAGGTCATGGAAGATCTCGTCGCGGCAGTGGTTTCCGATTCCAGCCAGATCGAGACGACCGTCCAGTCGGTGCTACGGGACATTGTAGCAATGGAATTTGCACACCATCCAAAACTGGACTCCGACTGCACGGATGACGTGGACGGCAAAGATAGACGGATGGTGGCCATCGTCGACCAATTGGTCGACGCCATGGTCCACCTTGTGTCGGAGAGATTGTCCTCCGCGCAGCCCGGAGACGCAACCTTACACGGTAAGGCTGTACTGCGGTGCGTAGAGGAGGAGGAAGAGGAGGAGGAGGACACGGCGACCGGCGGCGACTTCGAGGTCGTCGTAGACGATGAGATTCCGACCGAGGATGAGGAGGAGGTTGTGGACGGCGAAACCGGAGTCGAACCGGCAACCACCCACGCTGCAGTGACTTCACGCGGGCGGATACGGCGATTGGCGGCCGCCGCGTGGAGAGGAGTCAGACGGGCCGGGCGTGCGGTCATTTGCCTGGGTTGCTAATGACGATGGGAAAGCGTCCGCACAAACCAGCCGACACCTCGGTCGAGGGCAGCAGTCAAGGCGAAGCGATGTGGGGTCGAGGAATAAGGTACGTGAAAGTGCACTTTTGGGGTGATCCGCGGTAAGTCACCGACACACGTTCTCCGGCCACCGGCGGCAGGGTCAAGGGATCGTGGACGCCCGGAGACCTTCTGGAGGCGTGGCGGGCCACGGCTGCTTCGGTCCGAGAGCTACGACTACGACACGACGACGACACTGGCTAGCTGTACCGGAGGTACCACTGGTGGTATGACTGGTGCAGCGTTGCACCGCGAAGACGACTCGCGACTTTGGCGATGGAAATGGCAGAGCGCACGTCGGGCGAGTGACGGACGACTTTAATTATTATTATTATATACGGTGGCTAGGGACCATATTATAATAATAATATTATTGTCTTCGTCGGTCGCTCCGACGAGCTTTGGTCACCGCCATCGTCACAGTCGTCTCCTGCAGCACAATAGTCATCGCGCACTAGCCAATCGTCGCCAACCGTCATCGTTGCGCTCGCAGCCGTCGTGGTCGGGTACCGCCCGCCTCTGTGGTCGTCTCCGAGTCCTCGAGGAAACGCGCCCGCGACTCTTGTCCCCCCGCAGGACCGGCCGCGAGAACGATGTAGAGGTGACCGCACCTGCAACACCCACTGGCCATCACGTACCCCCCACCTCACCTCGTCTTGACTGATGTCTTTTTTTTTTTTCAATTATAACTCGTTGTAATTTATTATTTATGCCACATTGAGCTTCTCTTAATTTTTGTTAATATTACATTTTGTTTATTGTATCTGATTTATTCTGCCACTTGAGCACGTCATTTTTTGTTGTTAAATTATTGTTCCTGTTTTTTTTGCCATATTGAGCACCTTTTTTTATTTGTTAATATTATTGTTTATTGTACCTAATTTATTATGCCACATTGAGCACATTTTATGTTTTTAAAATTATTGTTCCTGTTTTTTTGCCACATTGAGATTTTTTTTTTATTTGTTAATACTATTGTTTCTGTTTTTTTGCCACATTACGAGCAATTTTCCTATTATATTTTATATAACTTGTTAATTATTTTTCGGCATAAATGTTTCAAAATTTTAAAGCACTCGTTAATTATATATCAAATATATCGTTTATAATATTATTGAATTATCATTTATCTCACGACTCTAATGTTTTTTTGTTTATTTTGTTTCAAAATTATAAACCACCGTGTTTAAAAATGATATTATTTTTATACTTGATATTATTTATTACTGTATTCAAATTAATATTATAATTTATATAAGAAAATTGTTATGTTATCTATAAATTATCCAGTAATAAAATGATTTTTTTTATACAGTAAAATGTTGTTTTATATTTTTTTGTATTAAACAGTAGGTACGATTTTATTTATTACAACAGAAAAATGATTGATGAACATGATCGTGGCCATGTGGGACCTATGAAGAATATTAACCAACAATTTGTTTGATACCAAACCTCAATAAAATATTATACTGTCATGCACCATAATATGCACATTGTAAAATAAATAAATTCATCGCCCGGCCAAGAGTCTAAAATAATAATAAAAACTATTGTTTTCGATGTTGTTGAAAAAACACCATAGTGCACCACATTGTGTAGTTTACGTAAAATTAAGTACTGCGCCGACCCGTCCGTCGATCCACAAGTGGTCTGACGATCGAATCCTGTCAGTTATATGTCGATGATGACGATGATTCCTTTTGTGTACACATTGCGATGATAAGTTAAAACATTCAGAACTATATAAACTAATATATTAATATACATTTAACATATTATAAACAAGTGAAAACAAACACACGCACACGTCTGTATACACTATAGTAACATATTTTGTTGGAGTGGCGAATTCAACGATAAGTTACAAAAAAACACAATATTTCAGGTATGCGCTGAACGTCATTTGTATCGCCGAAGATTATATATAGACGTCGTAGACCAGACTGGTTCTTAAACTGTGGTCCGCGGCGGTTCTATCTAAAATTAAAATACTAAATTTTCATGAAAAATTATGTATAAAAAAAATAATTATAAATATGTAGCCATGTAGGTATGTTCGTATCGTGTATACCTATTTGATATTTGATTTGTAATATTAAACAAGTATTAAAATATTAATTATGATAGCATGAGATATTTTGTAAAAAAAGGTAGGTACGTATTGCAAAGAAAATTGGTAGGAGGTCCGCGATTTTTAAAAGTCTTCCATCAGGGGTCCATGTTCGCCAAATTTTAAGAACCGCTGTCGCGGTCGTAAACGATTTACCGAGTACCTATAATACCTACGTGTAATAATATCTGATAATTCTGTAAGAGTTGATAAATTATATGGTGAAATGTTAATAACGATTATTTACCAACAACATTGTACCTATACACAAAATTAATTATTTTAAAATCATCAGAAATTTACTTGGGACCATGTGCTATAATTATAAAAAGCTACAATTAAGTATTTATTTTAGATTCAATTATTATATTATACTTATTATCATTGTCATTTGTCTCCGTCATAGTGTCTCGCACCAAACCTTTCATATAAAAAGCGCATTCTCGACCAACTCGCTGATTGAGAGAAAGACGATGCAGTTAATAAACTTGACCGAGATAAATGTTTTTACCGACATAGTTGTTCTAATAACTATAGGTTTACAAATTGGCTATTTTGAATTTTTTCAATTTTCAGTAGAAAAAATATTATTTTTATATTTTACATGTAGTAGGTACAAGTGCCTATATAAATTATTTTTAAATATTGATTAGAACAAAAGTTATTTCATGCGTCAGGTCTTCACTGTTACACTCTGTATTTTCAAAAATTTAATGCATATATGATTTATTTCAAGATGTAATAAAATTGAAAAATACAATGTCCATCACAATTAAGATTGTTTAATATATTATGTCTATAAATTGCTCAATTCTTTGAAATATTAAAATATTAATATATTTTTTCTTTTAATATGCACTCTTATACTATCAGTTATTTATACTCTGTGAATACATTTTAACTCTGTTGTGCATTCAAGTAAAATGCGACAGATTATTTAGTAAACTGAAAATAATTAAAAACAGACTGGGTCATCGTTAGAGCAGAATCGTTTGGAAATGTTAATGTCTATTGAACGAGATATTTTGGACATTTCATTTAAGATAAATTCGTTTTTTTTTAATGAAAGGTAAGATGTCTCCCGATACGATTTATTATAAAAAAATACATTCACTTTGCTGGATTTTTTATATATTTTTTTTATTAAAAATGTGACCCTATGCATACTCATTATGGGGTGAATAGGGTCAGTAAAATAAATTTTTATAAATGTTGAGTTATACCCACAAAATGTATATGTAGCCCGCAAAAACAAAAAATATATTATACGTACTGATCCCTATTCACCCCTAACCTATAGGTATGACCCAGTCTTAATATAATATAAACAGACAAAAAAAAAAAAAGAAATGCGTAAGTATTAAATTTTAAGCAGTACTGTGGTGTGGTGGTGGGCGTATTGTGGTGTCGAAAATATCAATCATTATATAGATACCTACTAATTATCTCTATGTGACTAAATTGTTAAAAATATTATTACACTATGGATGTGTAATGTAATTTAAAATCTTAATTTAAAGAACGAAATCTAGATAATATTATATCGCTTATACCTGTGATTATAATTTGTAATAAATTACATATTATTATATGTATGTACAGGGCCGGCGATAGGGGGGGGGGGCAAAACGGGACATTTGTCCAGGGCCTCGCGCTTTCAAAAATTACATTGAAAACGAAAAGCGAAGCTCAGTCATTAGTTACAAATGAACTAGAAAGTTATGAATTTATTCTTAGTTTGATCATTTGGTATGAAATATTAGTCGAAGTAAATACTGTAAGCAAAACTTTACAAAATATTAATATTCATTTGGACAAATGTAGTAACCTTTTAAATGGTCTTATACAATTTTTAAAATTATTTCGAATGAATGGTTTTCAAAAATTAAAGCTAATGAAATATCAGATGTCTTGAATATTGACAAAACATTTAAAAAGAAGCGTCTTAGAAAGATAAAAAGGCAATTTGATTATGAAAATTCTGATGAAATAAATGATGATCCTGAAAACAATTTCCGAACATTTTATTTTAATGTAATAGCCGATGGAGCTATATCTTCATTTAGCGCACGATTTAATCAATTTCAAATTTATAACAACAATTTCAGTTTTTTTATAAAATATTGGTAAACCTTCAAAAGTAACTAATGACGACCTAATGAAGAATTGTTTAGATTTGCAAAATTATTTAAGTGATGGGGATTTATATGATATAGTTGCTTTTGAATTGTATGAGGAGTTACTAATTTTTCGTCATACAATGAAAGAAGATTCTACACCTATAGAAGCACTCCGTTTTTTAAAAACAATGCTCGGTGCTTTTACTGCTTTTCCTAATATCGTAATTTCACTCAGAATTTCGTTAACTATACCAATAACCTCAGCGTCGGCAGAAAGGAGTTTCTCAAAGCTCAAAATAATCAAAAATTACCTTAGAAACACAATATCTCAAAAACGATTGACTGAATTGGCTACGACTGCAATAGAAAACGATACAGCAGATACATTGGATACACAGATTTTAAAAAAGTTTGCGTCCAAAAAGTCAAGGAAAAATTTTTAAATATTCAATATTAATTTTGTTTTTTTTTTTTTTTTTTATTTAAATGTATGATGTTTAAAATTGTATTATTATTATTTTAAAATATGTAATAGACAATATCTAAAGAATAATTACCACATTTCTAAATTTATAGTAATTCAATGACTTTTGATAAAATTACAGAAACTATGTATTACCTTAATATATATTTAAAAATGTTGTAAGTTGTTTGTAAGTTGGCAAGTGTAATACGTTTAAAAGTAATCATTAAACAGTCGAACATTGATATTCACTATTTCGCTAATGTATTCTTTATATCCAATGAAAATCATAGGTGTAATTAGGGTCAAGTATTGACATATATATATGTATTCAACATTTGAAAGAGCTTAACTCTTTAATATATTAAATTTAATTAAAAAAAATTATTTTATTTAGGATACCTATACATTTTTAATACATTTTCGCTTTTGCGGATATAAACTATAAATAACTATAGTCATTGCATTATTGATTAAATATGTTAAATAAGTTTTGCCCAGGGCCTCGGAAAAGGTAGCGCCTGCCCTGTGTATGTAGGTATATTAATACAGATTTAAATGAAATGTTTTAAAATAAATGGATCATGATATTGTAAAATAAATAATTTTTTTTTGAGCCCTAGAAACTAGAAAGCCACCATAGCCCAATCATAAATAGCCTATAATACATGTAGGTACCAACAGGACCAATGTTTTGGTGTCATCCTGCAATGGCGGAAACTATAATATAGATGCAAAAGCGGCTGTTCTTCGACCTGACTGTGGTAATCGTCAAAGTAAATACCAACTTTTGGACTTGATGAGGAATTTAAGCAAACGAACTAATACGCGTAGGTATTACAATATTATTATTATTATATTTATATTTACTCGTCTCTACAATAATCGTAATCATTATAACTATAATTATACTGCAGTAACTGCGGGCTGTATTCTCCCTCGCTGTCTTTTGAATAATATTACAGATACATTTTACTTTCATTATCCGCGTGTGCCAAATCGTCTTGTTTAAAAAAACTCAGATTTCCGAGTCATAATTAACCACAGCGCATGATCACAAAATTAAAAAGGGCACACTATTATAATATGGTAGGTAGTACGTTCAAATCGTATATTATAACAGCTGCATAATCGCGTACCTATATATTGTATGCGAACTATACGCGCGCATTACGGGTAATAAATTACGAAAATCGAAATTAAAAACATGATATTTTCGTCGGGTCACATAAAATGATTAACCCGTACGTCTTCGGAATATCCGGATCATCGGACGGATAACATTTAGGACAACTTACGTGTATGATAATAATAATATATTGTGTGTAGGTACTAATAGGTACACACGCGCGTGTCATGAATCCGGACACCGTCGGTTATACCACTAATTATACTAATTAGTCTAGGGCTCGGAAGTTGTAGGAGCTAAAAAATGTAAAATATGCACGGAAAAATTGCAAAATATGCATTAAAAATGTTAAATATGCGAAAAATATGAAGTACTCCGATAACTGCACATTATTCTGCTTCGGGATAATCAAAAACGCGCGTTATTTCCGTTCAAAAAAAAAAAAAAGTGAGTAACCTAAAAAACCGATAAAGATTTAGTAAAACTTCAACTTTTTTTGGAAAAAATCTCGAGTGTTCTGACGACCAGAAATCTTGTGAAAAAAAAATAAAAACGTCAACAGTTTTCGAATCGATAACAGGGCTTAAATCAAAAATAATAATACCGTTTACCGTTATATGGATATTAAACGTTATGATCGAATGACCAGTGGTGCAACTTGATAATAAGGGGCCCATGTGAAAATTTCTAGACCACGGCCCTTACCTGCTAGCACGAATTAAACACAGTACAGCACTTGATGTAAATCGAACGTGGTTCAAAGTACTCTTTAAACTTTCCTAATATCTCCAAGAACAATTTGAAATTTTCACAAAATCGGTCAAGTAGTTTTTGAGAGCCTATATAATAGCCACAGCTTACAAATATACATTTAACTCTCATGTTTGTTTTAAGATATAATTCTTTATTCGAAACCATAAGTGTGCGACGATTTAATGGATCCTTTTACCTCGTCTACCAGAGTAACTAATGGCAAACATTTAAAATACTATTTTTTACTAATTATTTAAAAAAAAAAAAAAATAAACAAAAATGTCTGTCGTAAATCTCAAAATACCTCTCCGGGTTGAACCAACTGGGTCTAAATAGTGAATCTAAACCATTCAGAGACTCTCAAAAACACACAAAAAATGTCCAGTGGTTTAGGAGGAGATCAATGACATACAAACATTTATTTGTACTATATAATAGACATAGATTGTTATTATTTTCGGCCACCCGACACCCAATTCATTTTACCAAACAAAATTATTATACATTAAAACCTTCCCCGTGACTCGACCGATTTACTAGTGAAAACCGTATTAAAATAAGTAGTTCTTTTCGAGATAATATGCTCGTACATACAAAAAAGGGGCTTCTATTTTATATTTTATACATATAGATTAATAGATTATATTATATTAAATTGTATTAATATTTAATTATTAATATATTATTTTGTATATTACACATTATAGTAGGAATATCGTATATGAGATCTCGGGGCCACAAAAATCGGGGGCCCCTGTGAATTGCACACCCAACACTCCCGATAATTGCGCCACTGCGAATGACTGTTTAACGTTATTCAACTTAAACGTTATGAAGCGTTTAGTGTTATTTGATGTATATAGCTTGTTTCCCACACAAAACAGAGTGATTGAAAAATATAATATTACAAAAATAACCATAATGTATATTATTTTACTGATAGTTATAATTTTATAAATATATTTTTTTCAGGCAATTATATTGTTTCAATCGTTTATCGTTTACTGGTACGTTAACTGTTATTCGTTTCAATCATTTTTGATATGTTTAACGTTATGCTCATAACATCCGGTATAACACGCGATAACATACTATTATACGCACACATTACTACGACTCGCGGACAGTGCTCACAGACGGCACCGCACCCTCTTTGGATCATTTCCACGGCCCATTCGTGTGCATAGGTGTACGCCGTACACACGTCATCGCTGACGAGCCGCGAGGCTGAAACAATATTATTATTATTATTATTATTATTATTATTATTATTATTATTATTATTATGATTTCGTGTTTTAATCGTTTTATTTTTCTCCGTCTACATAATATTATTATAATATAATGCGATCCGTCTCTCTCGGTTTTAATCAGGGAGTCAAAACGGGTTAAAATATTTCGGGTTTCGGGTTTCGTGTTAAAAACCGGGTACAATTTTTTGCGGGTTTCTGGTTTCGTGTTAAAAACCTGGTACAATTTTTTGCGGGTTTCTGGTTTCGTGTTAAAAACCTGGTACAATTTTTTGCGGGTTTCGGGTTTCGTTTTAAAAACCGCGTACAATTTTTTGCGGGTTTCTGGTTTAAAACCGGGTATAATATAAATATAACCAGTATCGAAATCAATACCACATTTCAGAACAAATCTGTCAAGCACTAGGACCAAACCCACAAGACGTTAAAAACTTAATTTTATTCTTAAAAAAAACAGAATTGTACAATTTAATGTAATGTAATCATGTAAATACTAAAATACTATTAATGTAATCAAAATTTGTGTACTAATGGCCTAGCTGTCGATGTATTTCAGATCAATAAAGAAAAAAAAAAAACATTTTAACAAATAAAAATTTCATTAATACTAATTAGGTATAATGGTTAATTTTTTTCTATCATCATATTTTTTTTATAGGTACCGATATTCTATTGCAACACGATGTAAGCAGTAACACGATGTAAGCAGTAACACGATGTAAGCAGTATAGAAGCCATGGCTCTCCTGACTTCCATCACGTAGACTTAGTCGTGCGAAATTCAAGTCAAATAACAATATTGTCTGCACATACAATAATTAATACAGACTCTGAACGAAATAAAATGTTTTAGTTTGGTATTCAGCTACCTGAATTCGTTATTCGTCCGATTTTAGACTTATGATGAAATGAATTACAACTTAAGTCGGTACAAGATACATACGTTATTTTTATTAGCGTCAATCCACCTGACGTACGCTCAATGCTTACGAGTTATAGTTGTATAATACAGTGATTGAAATAATTAAAAAACAGTATAAGTAGAGAAGATCGTGCATATTTTTAGTTTTCACCTACATTAATTGTTTTGTCTTCTTGTGAGAACCACGTAACAGTCTTAAACATAGCCATATATAGATAGTTGGTATTAGACTTTTAGACGGTGAAAAAGCGAGTAACTAAATTGATCATCATTATTAGATTCTGAGCGGAGCGAGGAAGCTATTGTTTTTTCAATGGTATTTATTATTCTATTTTCTTTTTTTTTCCTTTTTCTTTTTATATCCCGTATACAAAATTTCTTCCAGAAGGAGTGTTTCGATTTCAACATATAATACCTTATCTTTTAGCAAATTGGATCAAGATGGTACTTTAAAGAGGTCATTTTTCGATTTTCTCAACAGTTATTTAATGCCACGGGAAAAACCACCGGAAAATTACGAAAAAACGCTAAAAATGGGATTTTAATTTATAACGCTTTGTTTATCACCATAGAAACGAATAAAAAATTATAATATTTTAATATTAATTCAACTTACATGATAAAATAAATAATAACAAAATATAAAATATCCAGACTGACAAACCGTCTCCGCTCAGAATCGTTTTTCTTATACAATGATATTATATTATTGGATTCAAGTCGAATACAACCAATATACAATTACCCACTTGTAATCTACTGTACAGCAGAGCGACATCCACTTACCTGCTTTTTTTAATTTGTTATGTCTACAATAATTTCGTAAGAAATAATTTAAAATAATTTTTAAAAATACTAACGTTTATTATTTTTAATGTAATATACCTATTATGTGTTACATTCGAGTTTGTTTCTGAAAATTGTTAAATAGATGATGATTTTGAAATTGTTGATGCACATAAATCGAAATAAATTTGAACGTGCAGTTCCTTAGTTATTAAATTGTATGCACTCTAAGTTCTAACAATATCTAATCGCTCATGATAATATTATGTTTATAGATATGGTTTTTAGTTAGATCATGTAATGATCTTACATTAAACATAAAATAGATGTTATATTCAGTCAAAGACTTAACTACTAATAAAGGTCAGATAATTTTTAAAATTATAAAATGCTAATATATTATTATTACTTAGGTACTTAGTAGAATCATTTCTAAGATATAAAGGGAATTCCTAGATTTCATCAACCACATCTCTCAATATATTATCATTAGGGTTATTTATATATTTTAATTAGGTACTTATTTTTTAACATTGAAAATAAAAAATTTTAAATTTGATTTCAATTTTTTTAGATATATTCAAAATGGCCAATTTGTGAATCTGATTATAAAAACAATAATTTTGATACTAAAAACATTTATCTAAGTCAAGTTGTTTATTTTTGGGAATTTTTGATATATCAATATTTTTTTGATTTAAATGAATTTGGAACGTATACGTAAGTTATAATAATAACTTCTTTCAAAATATTTTTTTTTGGAAATTTGCTGACATGAGTATATTAATTCTTAAATTATTTACTAATCATATAATTTTAACAACTTTTTCATACGTTTAAGTAGCGTCATTTTTTTTTTCGTCAAGTATTTCTGTTTTTCTGTTACACCTTGTATACTAATATAGTATACTTTATTTGTCATATCTTTTGAATAAAATATAAAAAAGTTGTTTTAAATTTTGTTAAATTAAAATTGTCTATTTTTATATTTTTACCTTTTTATAAAATTTACCTAATGCACTATAAGTCTTCAATGTTAAATTGTCATAAAACATTTTTGCTCAAAAAGGTCATAAATGCCTCATAGTTATAATTGAATTTAAATGCCAAGAAAATGCAGAGCTTAAGCGCACCCTCAGTTTTTTTTATTGAAATTGCGCCCATGCATACCGCGGTTTCGGCGTACGGATGACCACGCGGGTTTATATAACCTCATCGTGCGATTCACGCGGAAGGACGCGTTTGGAAAGTTGTCAGTTTGTCACCAAAAACAGTTACCGGAAAAATCTGTTGAGCCCATTGAGGTTTACCATATTATATACTATTGTTGATGGTAATCGTTACCAACGGATAGCGCCGATGTTTTCCGCCAGTTTGTTTTATTAAATGGTCGGAGTGGCTGTTTATTATACGCGTCCGTCTTCCAATTTATTATCGTTACTCGATTTAGGGAATTCATGAATTGGATAGCAATAGCCAATAATTCAGTTTATAATAACTAATAAGCGTTTGTAAATTACAAGACATGATTATACGGTTGTAGCACTATAATCTTTGACAACGTTCGAAACGTAGTCGAAGGAGTCAAGTGTAGATATACAAACTATCAAACACGTATTTTAAGTTTCATATAATTTTTATCTTAATTTTTGTTAAAATATTTGAATTTAAATCATTTTAAATATATTATATATTTATATACATGGTATATTTTTTTATTTTAATATATTATGTATTAGTTATATAAGTTTTTTGTACTATATATCACTATATTATCATTTATCATCATTGAGTTTATATTGTGTTATTATTTCTATAATTTGTTCTGTGTTCCTGTGTGTTATAAATATCCATCACTTATAAATTAAATTATAAAATTTCCGTTTGGCGTTTGCAAATAAATAAATAAAATAAAAAAAATTGTTTTAAAACTGATTTATAGATACTTTCAAAATAGGTACCTTATTTCAAATACCGACTTTTAAATTGTTTAGAAATACATTTTCTTACCTTGTAAATCAAGAAAACTGATTTTCATGATTTTCGTTAATTTTATAGATTATTTTATACCGTATCACATTTGATTAACTATAAAAATATAATCATATTATTTTTTTTATTTTAAATAGAAATTATAATAATATAAACTACAAAGAATAAGTATTTGATTTTAGTTACAAATACTTTGAGAAAGTATTTAAAATACTTTGTCTAAATATTATTTTCGAAAATTATTTAAAACTGGTATTTAAGTAGGTACTTGAAAAGTATTCGCTATCATGAAATTACTTTAGGTACTCGAACTCTTGCAATCCGCCCCAGTGTTTATCTGTGCAATTTTACGGTTTTAATTTTGTGATATAAATTCATTTTATTAAACATTTTTTTTTTTGTGAAAATGTTCAACAAGTTTAAAACATGAAAACTTAATAATTTCTCATATTAATTTCTTATCTGATAAATCCTTTGATATTATAATATATTATAATCAATAATCATGGTATATTTAACCCACAAATTTAAAACCGCTTATAGTGGAGCTTACTTGTATTAACATTTACCTCTTTTAATATTTTTCTATATTATTCTATTGGACATGATATAGGAAATGCATTGTACAAATAAATTTATCCCAGAAATAAATGTGCATTTGTATCTATAATAATTAAAAAATAACAGGAAATAACACGATGGTATATCGAATCGCACAACGAAGACATAAAATCAAAAATGGTGTTTCCAATACATTTGCCATGCGATACTTATATGTACCCCCCGAAAACTGAATAAAACGTTATACTGACCGAGATCAAGATTTATGACCGGAAATGAACCAACCTCTGATCCGTTCAGCGATTTCCGTGCACGTGATCTGCAAATCTCACGTATCGTTTTTAAAACCACCTTTTTTCAGATTAACGATCGTTTTCAAAATTATATTTCATTTATTACATCCACGGCCCGTCGTGCGAAATAAAATTTTAAAAAATGAACCCCATTTTAAAGTGTAGGTACACGTT
>NC_042495.1:20829597-20830635 GCF_005508785.2 Acyrthosiphon pisum
CAGTTTGTCACCAAAAACAGTTACCGGAAAAATCTGTTGAGCCCATTGAGGTTTACCATATTATATACTATTGTTGATGGTACTCGTTACCAACGGATAGCGCCGATGTTTTCCGCCAGTTATTGTTTTATTAAATGGTCGGAGTGGCTGTTTATTATACGCCAGTGGCGTAGCCAGGATTTTTTTTCGGGAGGTGCTGATCAACTTTTACACTTTTACACATTAAATACGTACTAGCACAAATAGATAGCTGAAAAGTGTTGATACATATTGTTCCTTTTTAAATATTTTAAATACAATTTAAGACTTTTTGAGCTACTATCATAGACCATTAAAATAATTTTTAACATTTCGGTGGGGGCTGCAGCCCCCTCAGCCCCTCCCCTGGATACGCCACTGTTATACGCGTCCGTCTTCCAATTTATTATCGTTACTCGATTTAGGGAATTCATGAATTGGATAGCAATAGCCAATAATTCAGTTTATAATAACTTAATAAGCGTTTGTAAATTACAAGACATGATTATACGGTTGTAGCACTAATCTTTGACAAAGTTCGAAACGTAGTCGAAGGAGTCAAGTGTAGATATACAAACTATCAAACACGTATTTTACGTTACATATAATTTTTATCTTAATTTTTGTTAAAATATTTGAATTTAAATCATTTAAAATATATTATATATTTATATACATGGTATATTTTTTTATTTTAATATTTAATATATTATGTATTATTTAGTTATATAAGTTTTCTGTACTATATATCACTACTAGCCGAACCGTCACAGCTTCGCCCGTGATTGGTTGTTTATTTTGCTCCCAGACGATGAGATGTATAATTATTTATTTAAACTTTATCGTTTAATGTGATCGGCGAGTAAATATAAAAATGGTGAATGAAAACGTATTGAAATGTTTCTTGCGCTATTAATGATAAATATATTTTTACTAAAAAAAGCTGATCCCGTGCACTTTGTTGCCCGTTAAATGCAGTGTTCGGAACGTTCACTAAAAAAATGAACTCGTTCACGTTCA
>NC_042495.1:20830735-20832244 GCF_005508785.2 Acyrthosiphon pisum
CATCATATTTTTAACGTCATTTAATAATAAATTATTTCAATGAAAATGATTTAAACAAAATTATTAATTAATATTACTTACAACATGTAGCTTGGTTCGTTTTCAATATTTGTAGTACGTAGTTTGCGTTTGTCTGAACAGAAGTTATCATTAGAGGTTTCATTTTTAACAAATGATTTCGACCCCTTTGGAAGTCTTTTGTGCCTATAAAAATGTAGAACAAAATATATTTTTATTTTTTTATTATTTTAAAAGCCACTATATTGTATAGGTACAGCTAACTACGAAGATATCTTAGACAAAATATTTAAAATTGCAAAATAGATGTAAATCAGAAGTGCAGTTCTGCGAGGAAAGAGTTAAGTCCAAACCTTTCCAAAAAAACCATTACCTACTTAAATATCTATTAACATAATTTCTACCTGACTATTTTACTTTAAGAACTTGTATCAGTTGCTTGAAAAAATCTCTCATCCTCGATTAAAAAATATATGTTTACTCAACCGATCAAATTATACACGTACCAGGGGTGACTCCAGGGGGATACCTAGGGGCCGCAATCCCCCCAAGATCGTAGTTCTAAAAAATTGTACATTCTTGTAAAAATAAACATATTATAGTTTTCTGAAAGTTATGACTTGGCCCAACCAATACAAATCTCCGGAGTCGCCCCCGACACATAAAGTATTGAAAATAATGAAAATTGTTCCCTATCATTCCTGTAGTTAAGAATAATATGTAAGTACCTTTCATTTGCTTCGAAATAAGTGCACAGCAGAGTTATGTCGCCTCTGGAGTTGCAGTGACGGCGCCCGTACAACACATCGACCAGTTTTCCGGTACGCGTAGTAAAATTTGGCTTTTCCATAAAACGAGTCTTGTCAGCGGACGGCTTGGGTCGTCTCCATTTCGGAGAGCCTTTTGCTTTCGGAATATTCCGATTCATAGATACGGATTCACTATACGGCATAACTGTGTTTAGCGAAGACAATTTTTATGTTCGTGTTGGCACAGTTTCGTTCGTGGTCTCAATATCTGCAGCGGGTTTATGTGCGGCGTAAAAATAATAACAATAATGTCAAAATTACGCAAATAAATAATGATGTAGGCGGCCGTCGCCATGCACCCACGATATTATAATAACAATGAAAACCCGACAACCGCGGCCCTCATTTAGCCAATATAATTATTAATGTTTTAACTCGGTGTAAGGCTAGAATATATTAGAATAATATTATATCATTATATTGCAACACACCTCCTTGGTTATTTAATTTCGTTAAATTTGTACGTGACGTTATTGATTACGATTCAGTTCGATTAATAATAGTAAATTATTACACTATGGATTTCAATAAAATATGAATCATTATGAAAGTACCCTGAACGCGTCGATTGTTGTTTTTTCGTTTCCAATCAAAATAATCCAATCGAAATGCTGGGCAATTCTCTACAGGAACACTCTATAGTTTCAAATCTCATGAAATGTTTAAACGAAATCAACGTGTA
>NC_042495.1:20832344-20833949 GCF_005508785.2 Acyrthosiphon pisum
AACGCGTCGATTGTTGTTTTTTCGTTTCCAATCAAAATAATCCAATCGAAATGCTGGGCAATTCTCTACAGGAACACTCTATAGTTTCAAATCTCATGAAATGTTTAAACGAAATCAACGTGTAGGTACATACAAACTATTATGTATTCGATCGTTATGTAAATTTCATCAAATTTTCACTTGCGCTTACACCTGAAATTTATTTAATAGAATTCATGACTTACGGTTTCCTGCGTGTTCATTCAATTTTATGTTATTCTGACATTTCGGCACTGTATTGTAAGAGTAACATCTCCAGTGTTGGGAATTGTCTAGATAAAATTATCTAGATAAGATTTTTTGAAATAAATTATCTTTTAAAGTATCTAGATAATTATGTTACGATTTATCTAATGTTTAGTTTAGATAAAAAATGGGCTTATCAGTTATCTAGATAAATATTATAGTGCCCCTACAAAATTATAATACCAATGTTACTAAAATTATAATATAAATTATTAATACAATTTATTAAAAGAATATATTTCTTGTTATTATTGCCAACGACAGTATTACGAGAATCTGCATGCGGGCTCGCACTATACATCGTTCTCTACTAGCCATAATGCGAATATTAAAATTAATTAGGTATAGATTTATTTCCCCATCCATTTCAAAAATAAATTAAAATTAACTTCGTAGAACTGTATTTCAAAGGCTCAATCCGTTGTTATTATAAATTAATATGTCATTATATTGATATAAATCTAATATTACAAAAATACTAAAAAACAATAATAATAAGTGTAAAAAAATTATATTTATCTAGAAATTTATCTAGATAAAAGTATTGTTATATTTATCTTTATCTAGATAAATTACATATTATTATCTATATAAATCTATAAATTACAAGTTATCTTTATTTTTATCTGGGTAACATTTTGTTAAAATTATCTTATCTAGATAATTTTTTAGTTATCTATTCCCAACACTGACCATCTCCACCATTCTCCGGAGATGTTATTATTATTATTAACTATATAACTTCTGTGGGTGTCTTGTAACTTTATATTTATCAGTTTATTTTTATGTGCACACCAACTGCAGACATATGTTTTTAGTTTTATGTGTTAAATTGCTATCAGTTATAATTTCTGGTTGAGCACCAGCGTAGTTTAACTGGAATTTCTTGTCGCTTTTGCAGCGTCACGTTTCTTCAAATTATCACCACATATATATTATATAGTATTATGTTAATATAGGACGTCTCGTGCAAACGTTTAAAAAAATAAGTGATCGGATAAATCGGGAAACAGATTTATTCTCTTTAAAAAGGACTAAAAAAAAAAACTCAATGAAGACGACAGCACAAAAATCGTCAAAGTCCCAACCAAAATTAAAAAAAAAAAATGTTTGACTAAAATATTAATCTTATAGGTAAGTACAGAGTGTAACAAGAAGACTGACATACAAAAAATAACTTTTGTTCTAGTAAATATTATTATTTTATTTTATTTAAAGACGCCTTCGCTACATGTAACATTTTAATTTTTTTTTTTTGTAAAATTAAAATTAACCAATTTGTAATTTTGTGATTTTTGAAATCTCATTATATTTATAAAA
>NC_042495.1:20834794-20837472 GCF_005508785.2 Acyrthosiphon pisum
TCATAAATCTGATCTCGGTCAGTATAACGTTTTATTCAGTTTTCGGGGGGTACATACTACATATAAGTATCGCACGGCAAATATATTGGAAACACCATTTTTGATTTTATGTCTTCGTCGTGCGATTCGATATCCTGCCGTCGTGTTATTTCCGGAAGATATGCAATCAGCCATCGTCGTCGGCTGTGGTTGGCCGTGAAAATATTATGTAAACACACGTTATCTCCGTGTAATAATAATAATAATAATTATAGTTAACATTTTCATTTTGACGAATTTGTCTTAACACGATTAATTTTTTATGTTGAACGGTCGGTATGTTAGTTAAATATCGAATTTAATTAGGAACTAAACGGCTGTTAACTAAAATGAAAATATTTAGGCACCCGAATGTTAAATAAAACAAATTTATGATAACTACTAAAAACAGTTGGTGTAATATTTTGGAAATAACTCAAACAATAAATAACAAAAAATGTAAAATCAATAAATGTAGGAAACCTTTTATACACTATACTGAAGTAAAAATTAAATTTTTAATTATTATAGATATAAATGCACATTTATTTCCGGGATAAATTCATTTGTGCAATGCATTTCCTATATCATGTCCAATAGAATAATATAAAAAAATATTAAAAGAGGTAAATGTTAATACAAGTAAGCTTCACTATAAGCGGTTTTAAATTTGTGGGTTAAATATACCATGATTATTGATTATAATATATTATAATATCAAAGGATTTATCAGATAAGAAATTAATATGAGAAATTATTAAGTTTTCATGTTTTAAACTTGTTGAACATTTTCTCAAAAAAAAAATGTTTAATAAAATGAATTTATATCACAAAATTAAAACCGTAAAATTGCACAGATAAACACTGGGGCGGATTGCAAGAGTTCGAGTACCTAGAGTAATTTCATGATAGCGAATATTTTTCAAGTACCTACTTAAATACCAGTTTTAAATAATTTTCGAAAATAATATTTAGACAAAGTATTTGTAACTAAAATCAAATACTTATTCCTTGCAGTTTATATTATTATAATTTCTATTTAAAATAAAAAAAATAATATGATTATATTTTTATAGTTAATCAAATGTGATACGGTGTAAAATAATCTATAAAATTAACGAAAATCATGAAAATCAGTTTTCTTGATTTACAAGGTAAGAAAATGTATTTCTAAACAATTTAAAAGTTGGTATTTGAAATAAGGTACCTATTTTGAAAGTATCTATAAATCAGTTTTAAAACAATTTTTTTTATTTTATTTATTTATTTGCAAACGCCAAACGGAAATTTTATAATTTAATTTATAACTTATAAGTGATGGATGTTTATAACACACAGGAACACAGAACAGATTATAGAAATAATAACACAATATAAACTCAATGGTGATAAATGATAATATCTATATATATAAAAAGACTTGTCCTGGGTGATTCATCATCGCCTAGCCGGAATTGCTGAAGCTATGGATATGAAATTTTCAGTAAATGTAGGTACTTAATACTATGTATAGGCGCACTAAGAAAGGATTTGTCGAAATTTGCATTTTAAAGAGGTGCTCAAACGGGGATCTTGAGGTTCATGATGGAAATTGGAAATTTCATTTTTATTTATTTTTTAAATAGTTGCCATTGGTTACAGTCTACAGAAGAAATTAGTATTTATTTAATATTTGTTTCCACTGGTTATTTGGGAAGATCAGGTACAAGCTAGCACTAAATAAAATTATTGAACATTGCAGCAAGTTACACCCAAAAACAGTTGAACAATCATAATTTTTTTAAGTTGCAATTTTTTACGGACAACGGAGTGCACGGGTTCAGCTTGGTATGAATATTTAATGTAGATTAAACCTCTAGAAAGAAGACAGACTAATTTAGGAATGGTTAAATTTGGTTTTTTTTATTCATCTGATATTAGTAGTTATGTTAGGTTAGGATTTTGTATTAATTGATTATATTAATCCACCATAGGTAGAATACGACAAACTTGATATAACTTTGATACTTTAGAGTTGACTTATACACTAACGTACAAACTAGAGGTCCGCGATCTACCGCAGGTAGATTTCCTACCTGATATATACTGATGCGAATCAGAATTTTTATTCTGGGCAACGGAAAAGTAAAAATAAGTTTTGAACACCATACACCGAATATTAAATAATAAATTAAACAAAGTTTAAGTCATATAGAGTTGGTACATTTAACCAGTGTTTGGAAAGAACGTCGTTCGTGAACGCACGTTCACGCGTTCACGTTCATTTTTAGTTAAATGATGACTTTAGAGTTAAATCATACACCTACGTACAAACAGCATGGGGTCCGTGATCTACCATAGGTAGATTGCCTACCTGATAATATACTGCTGCGAATCAAAATCTTTATTCCGGGAAACTGATTAGTTAAGATACATTTTGAATACCATACACCGAAACGAATTGTACATTAAGTCCGAGTCATATAGAGTTGGTACATTTAACGGGCAACGAAGTGCGCGGGATCGGCTAGTCTATATATATAAAGAGACTTGTCCTGGGTGATTCATCATCGCCTAGCCGGAACTGCTGAAGCTATGGATATGAAATTTTCAGTAAATGTACTTATTACTATGTATAGGCGCACTAAGAAAGGATTTTTCGAAATTCGCATTTTAAAGAG
>NC_042495.1:20837572-20838573 GCF_005508785.2 Acyrthosiphon pisum
CCGTACGTCATCGGAATATCCGGATCATCGGACGGATAACATTTATGACAACTTACGTGTATGATAATAATAATATATTATGTGTAGGTATACACACGCGAGTCATTAATCCGGACACCGTCGGTTACAGCACTAATATTATACAGATTACCGTGCAGCAGCGAAGAGAGTTTTGCGGCGCATGTTTCGAAAACGGTCGAAAAAATCATGACGAAACACAAACGGGTAGGTAGGTATAGGTATGAGCTTATAAATTATAATATAATATGATGATAATGTGATCACAAGTCACAACAAATTAGATTTCATTCGCGACCGCGGTCAGGCCTGTGTATTATAATAATATAATATACCTAATAGAGGGTGGGAAGCTTTCGCGCGTACTCTGCTGTTGCGGATCGCTGGTTATAATATTATGTTAATAAACCTAAATAACATGATTTATCAAATATTAATACGTAACTGCGCGTAGTGTGATAATATTATAATATGCTATCATCGGAGTATAGTTCCATTAGAATTCAGCTGCAGGTTACTGACAGTTGTCAGCGATTTTTAAAAATATTCTTTGCAGTTTTTGATTAATTATGTTTGATGATTAGAATAAAGTTATTTCCAAATTATTTCATTATTTTAACGTGTATTATTTTATTGTAACAAATCTATATAATTGTGCAACCATAGTATTTTTATTGATTTATTATAATAAATATAAAATGTATACACTGCTAATACAACAGCATTTTATATTCAGACTATAGAAAATTAAAAATTATACCAGAGGTTGACATAATTTATACCAATTTTTGATTTTCAGTAAAAAAATGTAATATTTAAATTGTTTGGTCAACATAATAAAGTAAAATAGATTTAGGTTACAAATAAATGTTCCTATTCCAACTATTTTATTTTATTCAATATTAAAAAAAAAAATTGTAAGCTGAAAAGTAGTGTATTGTGAGAAGTTAATTTATAGGAATATAAATGTTAACTATTTTTAA
>NC_042495.1:20841145-20842808 GCF_005508785.2 Acyrthosiphon pisum
AAACTAACAATATTATTCAAGTTATCTTTAATTATAATAACATTATCATGATAATAATTTATTGCACTTCCACATCATAATATTAAACATAAAATATTCATGAAATCGTGATAACCACATCGTGAATTGATTTAAGATAATATATGGACAAAGTAAAAACAGTATTATAATATTATTATATTTACGGTTGAAAATATACATTTTTAAATGGCAAAAGGCTAAAAAGAATTATCTCGAAATGTTAAAAAATCTATAGAAATATATAATATTTATATATATATATATATATGTAATTGACAACACCATACACCATTGACATCCTGCCGTCTGTATACGCTTTCATCTTATTGAATTAAGTTATTACTTATATTCTTCAATTAAAAAAAGTAAATTTACAGTGCAATGGGGTATAGCGTCATATTTTAATATTTTATTATATTACTATAGTATATTATTTAATAATTATTATTATAATATTTGAAATATTTCATTAGGTACCTACTACAAAAATGACCGGAAAATGACCCATGACAGTGGTGTAGCTAAATAGCCTAAACAGGACGCCGTGTTATGATAATTTTATTTCTGAAATAATACCCAATTTTTCAATATTTATGCAAATACATGTTTAGAATAGTTTACGGCTTCCAGGCATATTTGAGTTACAAACAACCGGAGGTGGATAGCGGACTCTATCTCCAGACACCGTGAATGCCCGAAGAGAAGTACCGCCCGAAACCGAGGTTTGAACCGGCGATGGTGCGCGTCGTGACCGACCCCTTAGTCCGATCGGCCACTCTAACTATTAGTTTCTATTACCTATGGAAATTAAGACAACTGCGGGTTATGGAAGCCTAATCATTGATTCGAGAATTTATTTTTATAGATTTGTGAGAAAATTCTTTAGGTTGTATTAATTTTAATATATTATGTAATTAAATTATACGACTATAAACTAATAATTAATTTGGTACACCTATCAAATACTATCTGTTCATATTAAGAATGAATCACTCGGCTGACAAAAATTTACGTTGATTTTTTCAGTCCAAGGGGAAAGTAGGAATGAGCTGCATTTTTGTACATATATTATAATATGTAAACCTATAATTCTTAAAAATAACGATTTAAGAACTACCCTCTTAATCTTCACAACTTATTTTATTAATATTATATTATGTTATGCAAGGTCATACTATAGTATAAAATATATTTATAATATAATATATAGATTGTCTGATAAAAATTTACTATTAGGAAAATGGCAAGCGTAAGAAAAACTACATTACAATATTAAGCTTACAATTTTACAATAATGTGTTTTTTTTTTTGTGGGTTCTTAAATTTGTACGTAAATTCACAATAATTTTTTATGAGCTTCTAAAGTCAGAATTGTCTTGTTGACTTTTCTGTTGCCTGGATTAAAAATTCTGATTCGTAGCAGTATATTATCAGGTAGGCAATCTACCTTCGGTAAATCGCAGACCCCGTGCTGTTTGTACCTAACTTTATAGTTTAACTTTAAAGTATCAAAGTTATACCAAGTATGTCACCGAACTCTTCCTAAACGGTGGACTAATTTTATGTGACCCGACGAAAATATGTTTTTAATTTTGATTTTCGTAATTACCCATAATGCGCGTTTAGTTCGTATACAATATAG
>NC_042495.1:20842908-20843973 GCF_005508785.2 Acyrthosiphon pisum
TTTTTTAATCGAATTTTCTACTAATTTATACTAAAAACACATATTTAGATTTTTTAATTTTCAGTTCTAAAAAAATGTTTATGTAACCCAGCTTATATATTATTAATAAATACATTGATTCACTAAGTAATACAATATTCAACAATTTCTTTTATGTTTAATTGAAACTATAAATGTATCGTCAACTAAACAAATATTTTAATATCTCCTGAAATATGAAGAGTAATAAGACAATATTTTATGAAAATAAGAAATAACAAGATGACTGTTCCTCGAGTTTCACAAGTTTACACTTCTTCAATTTTAACTGCTTGCAATCTATTAGAAAAATAATATGAAATATGCACAGAGCAATATATCGAGTATCGGACCTAGTATTATAGGTATATATTGGTATATTTTGGTACTATAGCGGACAGCGGTTGATTCTCTGGACCACTTGCAGAGTAACCTAACCTAACCTAACCTAACCTATAGTTATACTCTAGTCTATTCAATAGGAATTAAATTCGAAATGTAACTAAATCCGGACTTGAATATATTGAGAATTGACATAATATTATTGTGTGCCAACGTGTTAATTGTATTATCAAATAAATAAATTTACATTAGGTATATATTTAAAATATTATTATAACCTTCTGTTGAAAGCAATTATTACAACTCAACAATGTATAGTGTTTTCATCAATTAGTCGGAAAATAATATTAATAATTTCAAAAAATATTTAAGTTCAACATCTTCAACTATGAACCAATAGAATAATGTTTTGCGTTAGGAATAATTTAAATTTAATCAGAAAAAACAAGTACGTAAAGCAGATTTTGAAGAATTTATCACTTTATTTTTAAATCTCCAATCTAGGAGAAAGTTGTAAACTTACAAATGTATCTATTAGGTATATCTAGACTGTTTTTATTAGCTAGGTAATTAAATTAACATCATAAAAAATGCAATAGATAATAATAAATAATTAACATATTGTAATATCGCTGGATTTAATAATTTCGTTATTATTCTTACCTACGACTTCTTGAATATTCAGTTAGACAGTTTTCTGATGTA
>NC_042495.1:20844073-20844371 GCF_005508785.2 Acyrthosiphon pisum
GATCAGACGTCGTAACCGGCGGTCGGGGAATTGTTTGTCGATCTGTGTTCTCGGCTTTCACCTTGTCGGTCGTCGGCTCGGCTATGGGTTGGAACGGCGTGGCGATTGGCGGATTCTTCAGGTCGGCGCTCCTGATTTTCCCGGTAAGTCTGGTCTTCACGGTGGATCGTCGTAATTGGCTGCAAGCTAGCTGGTTGTGGAGCGTCTTGGCTGTGGCGTAGTAGTCTGGCTGTTGGCGGTCTTCGTTCCTTCAATTCTTCTGTATGAGTTAAAGTGTTGACTGTTTGGGAAGATATTG
>NC_042495.1:20844421-20845621 GCF_005508785.2 Acyrthosiphon pisum
AATGAATATGATTTAAATAAAATGTACATACATAAGTAAATATAATATCATCTAATATAACCAATAGATAAATGTCATCAAAATAATGTTTTGATATTCAACTTATATTCTGTACATATAGGTATCATTTCTAGTGTAAAAGTGAATCTGATTGGTGCATTTGGGAGATCAAAATTTAAAATTCCCAGTAATTTTCTAAAGCGTCGGGAAAAAAAAAATGATGAACATGATAGATAAATTTTTTTAGATAATTATTTGTTCATCTTTTATCTTATCCTAGATAAATAGTTACGAGATATCTAAACGTTCATCTTAGATAATTTTTTTACTAATCTAAATAAATTCATCTAGATACATTTTTTATTGATAAAAATCGCGAAATTGTACAAACGCATCTTTAAATATATTTTATACAGATTCTCAAACCAAGTTTATGGCTTATAAATGATGTAATTTTTTTGTATTCAAATCATTATTATTATTATGTTCCTAGTGCCCAACTAAAATATACCTAAATTTAAAACCCATTAAAAAAAAAATTGTATTTTTTTTTATCTAGATAAATATGAGTTAAGTTACTTTTATATCTATCTAGATACATTTGAGTTTCATTATCTTTATCTAGATAAAAAAATACTTATCTATCCGAACACTGATTATAATTTTCATATAAGTGCACTTGTACACAAAATATATTTAGTGGGTATATGTTAATAAAAAATACGATTGAAATTGTCAGTATACTTCTGCTTAAAAATTAATACAAACTACTGTTTAATTAAATAAATGAAAAATTAATAGAATATGGAATAAAATAAATTAATAAAATAAGCTAAAAATAAAAAAAAATTCATCAACTATTCATAAAAAATGCAACTTTTATGTTTCCAATTATATAGAAATATGCAATTGATAGTCCATTTTTGCCAAAGAATACGAAAATATGCAAAAAAATAAAATAAAATATATTAGATAGGTATATCGTTTATGTTAATAAAAAATTCGATTGAAATTGTCAGTATACTTCTGCTTACAAATGAATACAAACTGAAATTAAATGAAAAATTAAGACAAAAATGCATGAGGTCGGATTTAAATTTTAAAAAACAACCGTTAAATCTGTATTTAAACAACTAACAAAAGTTCGTTAAAAGTTTTAAGTACCTACGAGTATATTATTATATTTCATACCAACAATTA
>NC_042495.1:20845671-20847320 GCF_005508785.2 Acyrthosiphon pisum
ATAAAATACTAAAAGGTACGTAACTGATTGGTTACTGGCTGAAAATAAATAAATATTCAAACGAGATAACCACGGATACCCAGCCGGCCGGTATATCGACGCTGAATAATAAACAAATTTGATTATTTAGTATAGCTAAAAAAAACAGTGTGCACTATATTTAACAATTTTTTTTTTGGAATTTCGCGTCGATTTATATTTATCTTCAAAATAAACTACAACCGAAAGCGATCACGTTATAATGGAGGTGATGACCATACATCAGAAAACTGTCTAACTGAATATTCAAGAAGTCGTAGGTAAGAATAATAACGAAATTATTAAATCCAGCGATATTACAATATGTTAATTATTTATTATTATCTATTGCATTTTTTATGATGTTAATTTAATTACCTAGCTAATAAAAACAGTCTAGATATACCTAATAGATACATTTGTAAGTTTACAACTTTCTCCTAGATTGGAGATTTAAAAATAAAGTGATAAAGTCTTCAAAATCTGCTTTACGTACTTGTTTTTTCTGATTAAATTTAAATTATTCCTAACGCAAAACATTATTTAAAACATTAAAACGCAATTCTATTGGTTCATAGTTGAAGATGTTGAACTTAAATATTTTTTGAAATTATTAATATTATTTTCCGACTAATTGATGAAAACACTATACATTGTTGAGTTGTAATAATTGCTTTCAACAGAAGGTTATAATAATATTTTAAATATATACCTAATGTAAATTTATTTATTTGATAATACAATTAACACGTTGGCACACAATAATATTATGCCAATTCTCAATATATTCAAGTCCGGATTTAGTTACATTTCGAATTTAATTCCTATTGCATAGACTTGAGTATAACTATAGGTATACTCTGCAAGTGGTCCAGAGAATCAACCGCTGTCCGCTATAGTACCAAAATATACCAATATATACCTATAATACTAGGTCCGATACTCGATATATTGCTCTGTGCATATTTCATATTATTTTTCTAATAGATTGCAAGTAGTTAAAATTGAAGAAGTGTAAACTTGTGAAACTCGAGGAACAGTCATATATTGTTATTTCTTATTTTCATAAAATATTGTCTTATTACTCTTAATATTTCAGGAGATATTAGGTATTTGTTTAGTTGACGATACATTATAGTTTCAATTAAACATCAAAGAAATTGTTGAATATTGTATTACTTAGTGAATCAATGTATTTATTAATAATATATAAGCTTGGTTACATAAACATTTTTTAGAACTGAAAATTAAAAAATCTAAATATGTGTTTTTAGTATAAATTAGTAGAAAATTCGATTAAAAAATATCACCGTACATAATTTTTAAATTTGTAACTGTTTTTAATTTGAAAAAGTTACTAAATTAAATAATTTATGTATTATTTTTGATCGAAATCTTAAATGGAAACATCATATTATAATATATAATGCTTGTAATTTAATTAGAAAACTATTTTATAAATCCAAAGTATAATCGTACAACTGTAAAATAATAATTTACAGTTTATCATTTATATCACGAATGGGCAACTCAATGCAACTAGAGGGCCCAATTTTAAATGTGCAAAAATCTAGCAGCCACAGAACACAGAAAGCAAAAAAAAAAACCTAATGTTAATTGTTAACTATACC
>NC_042495.1:20848962-20854598 GCF_005508785.2 Acyrthosiphon pisum
GAAAAAATGCAACTTTTATGTTTGCAATTATATAGAAATATGCAATTGATAGTCATTTTTACCAAAGAATACGAAAATATGCAAAAAAAATAAAATAAAATATATTAGATAGGTATATCGTTTATGTTAATAAAAAATTCGATTGAAATTGTCAGTATACTTCTGCTTACAAATGAATACAAACTGAAATGAAATGAAAAATTAAGACAAAAATGCATGAGGTCGGATTTAAATTTTAAAAAATAACCGTTAAATCTGTATTTAAACAACTAACAAAAGTTCGTTAAAAGATTTAAGTACCTACGAGTATATTATTATATTTCATACCAACAATTATATTTTTAAATGCAACTTTGTCTGGAAAAAATTATATAAAAAATTACTATCTGTCGAATGTCGCAACACCCGTTTACACTAAATAGACTTATGGTACCGAAAACAGAAACTCTTTGATATTTACCGTTTTTGAGCGGACACAGATTTTGCGTAAAAATTCCCGTTTTTCCTTAATTTTTATTTTGTTTTTCACAGCACTTTTGAAAACTACTGGGAAATTTTTACTTTTGACCACCCAAAGTACCAACTAGATTCACTTTCCTATCAGAAAAGATACTGTTGAAGAAAATCCAAGATTTTTTACTGTCCTAAAAGGTGATGATAGACACAAAAAAAAATAAAAAAAAAAAATTTTAAAAAAACACACATCATTGTAAAATCAATACATTCATCGTTTCACGCAGAATCTAAAATTTTTTATTTATTTTATGTTCAAATATTGTGCCAAAATAAATTGGCCGTATAATATATTTTCAATTTTGAACAATATTATATTATTTTGTTGTTATGGAGATTTTCGTTTGGATGTTTATTAATACGTCCGATTACAAGTTTTGAATCAGTTTATATTTCGCAACCAACCGATTCCCGAATTATAGTTATTTTCTCTAACATAAAAATACATAATAATCAATTTATGAGACTATTAGTATATCTTATAGTAGGAGGACCATCACCAGAGCCTGTTGCGCCTTTTCGTGCGACATCGAATACGGACACACTCGGGGAAACCTCGTTGATTGACGCTCTGGACCTGGCCGTCGATCGCAGGATCACCGGCGCGGCTCTCCTGCAGCAGATACCGATTCGCCGGAGTGAACGTTTCCGGTCGTCTTCCGAACTGCGAATCCGGTCACCGGTGTACGGCAGCGTGAAGAAAGTCCCCCCGGTATCCGTGGAATTCCCGGAATACTCGGCAGCACGGTCAGCTGTTGGTCCGCGGAGGAGGTCTGCCTGGAAGAGGTCTAAACGGTTCGTTTGGAAGTCGTTGGTGAACGTGGCACGCAGAGTTTGTTTCTGTCAAGCCTTCGTAGACCTAGAATAATGTTCACCAAGTTTTCGACCTCTCCACTACCTAACCTGGGTTGCTAATAACGATGAGAAAGCGTTCGTAGAACCAGCCGACACCTCGGTCGAGGGCAGCAGTCAAGGCGAAGCGATGCGGGGTCGAGGTATAAGGTACGTGAAAGTGCACTTTTAGGGTGTCGGCAGTAAGTCACCGACACACGTTCTCCGGCCACCGGCGGCAGGGCCACAGGATCGCGGACGTCCGGAGACCCTCTAGAGGTGTGGCGGGCCACGGCTGCTTCGGTCCGAGAGCGACGATGACGCGACAACGACACTGGCTAGCTGTACCGGAGGTACCATTGGTGGTATGACTGGTGCAGCGTTGCACTGCGAAGACGACTCGTGACTTTGACGACGGAAATCGTAGAGCACACGTCGGGCGAGTGACGGACGACTTTAATTATTATTATTATATACGGTGGCTAGGGACCATATTATAATAATAATATTATAGTCTTCGTCGGTCGCTCCGACGAGCTTTGTTCACCGTCTTCTCCGTCGCCACAGTTGTCTCCTGCAGCACTATATCTATAGGGAACGTCATTCGCGCACTAGCCAACCGTCGCCAACCGTTATCGTTGCTCTCGCAGCTTTCGTGGTCGGGTTCCGCCCGCTTCCGTGGTCGTCTTCGAGTCCTCGAGGTAACGTGCCCGAAACTCTTGTCCCCCCGCAGGACTGGCTACAACAACGATGCAGAGGTGACTATCTGCAGCACCCACTCGCCATCACGTACCCCCCACCTCGCCTCGTCTTGACTGATGTCTCTCTTTTTTATTTTACTATTATAACTCATTGTAATTTATTCTGCCACATTGAGCACCTTTTAATTTTTGCTAATATTATTGTTTATTGTAATTTATTCTGCCAAATTGTGCACATTATTTTTGTTAAAATTATTATTCCTGTTTTTTTTGCCAAATTGAGCATCTTTGTTTATTAGATTATATTATTGTTTCTGTTTTTTTGCCACATTGCGAGCAATTTTCCTATTTTCTTTTGTTACTTGTTAATTATTTTTCGGCATAAATATTTCAAAATTTTAAAGCACTCGTTGATTTTATATCAAATTTATCGTTTATAATAATATCATTGAATTATCATTTATCTCAAAAGTCTAATGTTTTTTGTTTATTTTTTTTTCAAAATTATAAATCATCGTGTGACCGCACCTGCACCACCCACTGACCATCACGTACCCCCCCCCCTCACCTCGTCTTGACTGATGCCTCTCTCTTTTTTTTTTCAATTATAATTCGTTGCAATTTATTATGCCACATTGAGCTTCTTTTAATTTTTGTTCATATTACCTTTTGTAGGTATATTAATATATACAATTGTATCTGATTTATTCTGCCACTTGAGCACATTTTTTGTTGTTAAAATTATTATTCCTTTTTTTTTTGCCACATTGAGCACCTTTTTTTATTTGTTAATATTATTGTTTATTATATTTTATTCTGCCACATTGTGCACATTTTTTTTTGTTAATATTAATGTTTCTATTTTTTTGCCACATTGTGAGCAATTTTTCTATTTTTCTTTGTTTTACTTATTAATTATTTTTCGGCATAAATGTTTCAAAATTTTAAAGCACTCGTTAATTTTATATCAAATTTATCGTTTATAATAATATCATTGAATTATCATTTATCTCACAACTCTAATGTTTATTGTTTATTTTTTTTCAAAATTATAATTCATCTTGTTTAAGAATTATATTTTTTTTATTTTTGATATTATTTATTACTGTATTCAAATTATTATTATAATTTATATAATAAAATTGTTATATTATCTATAAATTATCCAATAATAAAATAATTTTTTTTATACAGTAAAATGTTGTTATATATTTTTTGTATTAAACAGTAGGTAGGATTTTATTTATTACAACAGAAAAATGATTGATGAACATGATCGTGTCCATGTGAGACCTATGAAGAATATTAACCAACAATTTTTTTGATACCAAACCTCAATCAAATATTATACTGAACGTTTTGGCCTCGCGAGAGTATAAGTGCAAAATATTATCATGCACCATATTCACATTGTAAAATCAATAAATTCATCGCCCGGTTATTTAGTAAACTAAAAATAATTAAAAATAGACTGGGTCTTCTTTAGAGCAGAATCGTTTGGAAATGTTTATGTCTATTGAACGAGATACTGCAATAACTGCGGGCTGTCTTCTCACTCGGTGTCTTTTAAATAATATTACAGATACATTTTACTTTCAGTATCGTCACTATGTATAATGTCAATTTATTATATTAAAATGTAACCGTGCGCCTTATTCAGAAAAAGTGAAATCCGCGTGTGCCAATCAATCGTTTTGTTTATAAAACTCAGATTTTCGAGTCATAATTAACCAGCGCATGATTACAAAATTAAAAAGGCCTTACTGATTAATATTTCAATAAGTATGAAAAGCAGCACTATTATAATATGGAAGGAATATAGTACGTTCAAATCGTTTATTATAACAGCTGTATAATCGCGTACATACCTATATTGTATACGAACTATACGCGCATTATGGGTAATTACGAAAATCAAAATTAAAAACATATTTTCGTCGGGTCACATAAAATTAGTCCACCGTTTAGGAAGAGTTCGGTGACATACTTGGTATAACTTTGATACTTTAAAGTTAAACTATAAAGTTAGGTACAAACAGCACGGGGTCTGCGATTTACCGAAGGTAGATTGCCTACCTGATAATATACTGCTACGAATCAGAATTTTTAATCCAGGCAACAGAAAAGTCAACAAGACAATTCTGACTTTAGACGCTCATAAAAAATTATTGTGAATTTACGTACAAATTTAAGAACCCACAAAAAAAAAACACATTATTGTAAAATTGTAAGCTTAATATTGTAATGTAGTTTTTCTTGTGCTTGCCATTTTCCTAATAGTAAATTTTTATCAGACAATCTATATATTATATTATAAATATATTTTATACTATAGTATGACTTTGCATAACATAATATAATATTAATAAAATAAGTTGTTCAGATTAAGAGGGTAGTTCTTAAATCGTTATTTTTAAGAATTATAGGTTTACATATTATAATATAGGTACAAAAATGCAGCTCATTCCTACTTTCCCCTTGGACTGAAAAAATAACGTATATTTTTGTCAGCCGAGTGATTCATTCTTAATATGAACAGATAGTATTTGATAGGTGTACCAAATTAATTATTAGTTTATAGTCGTATAATTTAATTACATAATATATTAAAATTAATAATATAAGTACAGCCTAAAGAATTTTCTCACAAATCTATAAAAAATAAATTCTCGAATCATTGATTAGGCTTCCATAACCCGCAGTTGTCTTAATTTCCATAGGTAATAGAAACTAATAGTTAGAGTGGCCGATCGGACTAAGGGGTCGGTCACGACGCGCACCGTCGCCGGTTCAAACCTCGGTTTCAGGCGGTACTTCTCTTCGGGCAGTCACGGATTCTGGAGATAGAGGCCACTATCCACCCCCGGTTGAATTTAACTAAAATATGCCTGGAAGCCGTAAGCTATTCTAAACATGTTTTGTATAAATATTGAAAAATTAGGTATTATTTCAGAAATAAAATTATCATAACACGGCGTCCTGTTTAGGCTATTTAGCTACACCACTGTCATGGGTCATTTTCCGGTCATTTTTGTAGTAGGTAGGTACCTAATGAAATATTTCAAATATTATAATAATAATTATTAAATAATATACTATAGTAATATAATAAAATATTAAAATATGACGCTATACCCCACTGTACTGTAAATTTACTTTTTTTAATTGAAGAATAAGTAATAACTTAATTCAATAAGATGAAAGCGTATACCTACAGACGGCAGGATGTCAATGGTGTATGGTGTTGTCAATTACATATATATATATATATATAAATATTATATATTTCTATAGATTTTTTAACATTTTACGCGCCGTTAATGTTTTTAACATTTCGAGATAATTCTTTTTAGCCTTTTGCCATTTAAAAATGTATATTTCAACCGTAAATATAATAATATTATAATACTGTTTTTACTTTGTCCATATATTATCTTAAATCATGATGTCCCGAATATTTTATGTTTAATATTATGATGTGGAAGTGCAATAAATTATTATCATGATAATGTTATGCTATAATTAAAGATAACTTAAATAATATTGCTAGTTTAGAAGTCGAGGGTATATTATTATTTGGTCTCTTCAGTA
>NC_042495.1:20855419-20862129 GCF_005508785.2 Acyrthosiphon pisum
ATATATTATTTCAAATTCAATGGTTTTATTGATTTAATAATTTTAATGAAATGTATACACACGCGGAGTGAACATTGTTTTACGTAGTAGTCAATAAACTATAATTCTTAGTTTTAAATTGCAGAAATTGTATTGTCTTAATATGTATAATTTTGTTTTATATTAATGAGTTAAAAAAATATTATATTAAAATAGTTAACATTTATATTCTATAAATTAACTTCTCACACTACTTTTCAGCTTACAATTTTTTTTTTTTTTAATATTTAATAAAATAAAATAGTTGGAATAGGAACATTTATTTGTAAATAAATTACTATTTTATTTTATTATGTTGACGAGATAATTCAAATATTACATTTACTTACTGAGAATCAAAAATTGGTATACATTATGTCAACCTCTGGTATAATTTTTAACTGTCTATAGTCTGAACATAAAATGTTGTTGCATTAGCGGTATAAATACATTTTATATTTATTAAATGTATATCAATAAATAAGTATGGTTGCACAATTATATTAATTTGTTACAATAAAATAATAGGTACTGGTTAAAATAATGAAATAATTTGGAAATAACTTTATTCTAATCATCAAACATAATTAATCAAAAACTGCAAAGAATATTAAGTCGCTGACAACTGTCAGTTACTTTATTTGAAGTCTCCATAAAATGCTGTGATTGAATTCAGTCTTCCATTAATAATATTCTGCTGAATTTCCACTTTACCAAAATAATTTGCCAACCACATACACTGAAAAATTATAGTATTAAGGATAGATTATATTGAACACCATAGGTACATCATGTGCCTTACTTCTAATATATTTGTGGTTTTCGGCATATGAAATGCAATATTAGGCGCAATAGTTTTAACAATATCAAAAATACCAAAACCTCCCCCGAAATAATTGTCACACATAGAAGTTAAACTGTAGCTTTTATCAATTGAATATCCTGGTCCTCCCCACGGTGGTGACATGAATACTACATCCGCTCTTAACTTCGGGTAAATTTGAAAAATGTCACCAACTACAAAATCAATTTTATGAGCAACACCATATATCTCAGCATTATGCCGTGCTAATCTTATCTTGTTTGGATCAATATCGCATGCTAACACTAAACACAAATAGTTATATTAAAATTTATTTTTTAATATATTTTTATTTTTAAGTAAAATATTATGTAACATTATAATAATAATAGGTACCTCGTTTGCATGTTTTTGCTAGCTGTATAATATTACCACCAGCTCCACAAAAAGGATCCAATACTATGTTGTTTTTACAACGCTTTGCTATATGATAGCTTAATACCTCTGGACATACTGAATAGAAGCTCTCTATAAATAAAAAACATTGTTTAAAAACATAAGATTTAAACGGAAAATAGTTGAATTACCCGTGTCCAAGAGAATACCACGATCAAAATTTGTAAACAACAAGTGCCTCATTGACCAGTATTTAGTAGGCAATTGTTTATTTTGATGAAGATTATTGGTGTTAATCTGGCAATTCAATTGATTTGAGTGAGTCTTTTTAATTATTGACTTTTGATGAGGATTCTAACATATACATATAAATAATCAAATTTATTTAACTCTATACTTGTACAACATTTTTTTTTTTCATAATTCATTTTAGTAATAAATTATAATATTATAAAAGGTACGTTTTAAGTAGCTATAGAATTTCATTCAATATAATATAGGTAAACAACAGAGCATAATTTCATATATATTAATCTTGTATACTCAATAGTTAACTCAATTATCAAAGATTATTTATAAAAAAATAAACTTCCTGAAAGTTCTAAATATTATGAATTTTACAAAATTAAATTTCAGCTATAAAATAGTTGATGATTAATTATTTGCAAAACAAATGGAATTAAAATTTTGAAATTATACTCAAAAGCTAACTACAAAGAACAATTTTAAAAGTAATATTAATTCAAATATGTTTCATACTTCAATTTTGTAATTGTTGTTGTAATAATTATTGTTTTCCGGGTATGTTTTAGAGTGAATTAACTTTTGATGTCTTCCGTTTTGATTATATCCATCATAACTGTCTATTGAATTCTAAAATATTAAAAACATCGTTAGATAAAATGTATGCTTATATTTTAATGTTTAAATAAAAAATTATAAATTACAGTGATAGGTATAATGATAATTATTGGTGAAATATTATTGTTTTTGATATTTTGATATAATTGGTATTTTGATTTCTACTTTAAATCAGATAAACTATATAATAGCTTATAAATGTAGTATTAATATAAAATATCAAACTCATAACTAAATAACTTACAAATTAAAATATTAAATTTGTCCCAAGCTTCTATATTTTTTATGTAAAAAAAATTGCTAAGATTAGTTACCTAAACACCCACCATTCTTAATTCTTCCATCACTAATCTAAATATTAATTTATTCACGATTAAATAGTGATAAATGTGATATAATCTGAAATTACATTCTTTCTAGTCACTAATATATTTAAGCAAGTAAACAAAACATATATTTACTTTTAGTTTTGGTGCAATATAACTTTTCTGACCATATCTGGTAATATGCTTTTGAGCGTCTTTAAAGTAGTATATCTGTGATGGATAAAATGTATACATTTTATCATTATTACACACGAAACCTAGATCTTTGAGAACCGCATTAATTTTTGCTGAGGGTTTATCGTATTGTTGTCTGTAACAAAAAAATGTAAAACATACATCAATAGGATACTATACAGGTACTTGTTTTATAAAGTAATGTTTAATAAATTCTGTTAAAAATTTCATATTTTATTTTCGGCTTTTCCATAATATTATTTTTGATTTATATAAATTAATGTACATCTCAACTTATCGTGTATACTAAACTATGTAAGCATTTAGTTCGAAAATAACGATAGGTATATAATATTACATTATAGTACAGTGAAAATGTCTAAGGCGGACCCTGAATAAAATCGTCATCGAACAGTTTATTTTGTACATAGTTACGTTTCTTTCAAATATCAAAATGCCAAGATATAGGTACGTCTATAATTAAATGAAAAATATCAATTTATCGATATGAACGAAAAAGTCTATAACAATTAAAAATCAATGAATACCTACATTTAAAATTAAAATTATAAATGTTATAAACTACAATTTATTATGTACATTATATACAATTTAGAATCGAATCGAATAATCCAAAATGTTTGCATTTTATTCTATAGAGCGGATCTTTTGGTTGATCCCATGCGATTCCGCCTAAGACAATACCTATAGGTGGTACCTATAATACACAATTATATTAAATTTTGATCTGAGTAAAGACTTTTTTGGGAATAACAATCATAGTTCATAGTCGATAATCATAGTCAATAATCAACATAAATAGTTTATTATAAATTATGATAAACGGTAAAAAATGTAAATAGTTTTGGAAAGAAAAACTATTTTTGAAAATTATCGAATTTTAGCATGTTTTCATACTTAAATTGCTGTATTTTAAAATCGTGTACATCATATTTTTAACGTCATTTAATAATTAAATTATTTCAATGAAAATGATTTAAACAAAATTATTAATTAATATTACTTACAACATGTAGCTTGGTTCGTTTTCAATATTTGTAGTACGTAGTTTGCGTTTGTCTGAACAGAAGTTATCATTAGAGGTTTCATTTTTAACAAATGATTTCGACCCCTTTGGAAGTCTTTTGTGCCTATAAAAATGTAGAACAAAATATATTTTTATTTTTTTATTATTTTAAAAGCCACTATATTGTATAGGTACAGCTAACTACGAAGATATCTTAGACAAAATATTTAAAATTGCAAAATAGATGTAAATCAGAAGTGCAGTTCTGCGAGGAAAGAGTTAAGTCCAAACCTTTCCAAAAAAACCATTACCTACTTAAATATCTATTAACATAATTTCTACCTGACTATTTTACTTTAAGAACTTGTATCAGTTGCTTGAAAAAATCTCTCATCCTCGATTAAAAAATATATGTTTACTCAACCGATCAAATTATACACGTACCAGGGGTGACTCCAGGGGGATACCTAGGGGCCGCAATCCCCCCAAGATCGTAGTTCTAAAAAATTGTACATTCTTGTAAAAATAAACATATTATAGTTTTCTGAAAGTTATGACTTGGCCCAACCAATACAAATCTCCGGAGTCGCCCCCGACACATAAGGTATTGAAAATAATGAAAATTGTTCCCTATCATTCCTGTAGTTAAGAATAATATGTAAGTACCTTTCATTTGCTTCGAAGTAAGTGCACAGCAGAGTTATGTCGCCTCTGGAGTTGCAGTGACGGCGCCCGTACAACACATCGACCAGTTTTCCGGTACGCGTAGTAAAATTCGGCTTTTCCATAAAACGAGTCTTGTCAGCGGACGGCTTGGGTCGTCTCCATTTCGGAGAGCCTTTTGCTTTCGGAATATTCCGATTCATAGATACGGATTCACTATACGGCATAACTGTGTTTAGCGAAGACAATTTTTATGTTCGTGTTGGCACAGTTTCGTTCGTGGTCTCAATATCTGCAGCGGGTTTATGCGCGGCGTAAAAATAATAACAATAATGTCAAAATTACGCAAATAAATAATGATGTAGGCGGCCGTCGCCATGCACCCACGATATTATAATAACAATGAAAACCCGACAACCGCGGCCCTCATTTAGCCAATATAAATATTAATGTTTTAACTCGGTGTAAGGCTAGAATATATTATAATAATATTATATCATTATATTGCAACACACCTCCTTGGTTATTTAATTTCGTTAAATTTGTACGTGACGTTATTGATTACGATTCAGTTCGATTAATAATAATAAATTATTACACTATGGATTTCAATAAAATATGAATCATTATGAAAGTACCCTGAACGTCGATTGTTTTTTTTTCGTTTCCAATCAAAATAATCCAATCGAAATGCTGGGCAATTCTCTACAGAAACACTCTATAGTTTCAAATCTCATGAAATGTTTAAACGAAATCGACGTGTAGGTACATACAAACTATTATGTATTCGAACGTTATGTAAATTTCATCAAATTTTCACTTGCGCTTACACCTGAAATTTATTTAATAGAATTCATGACTTACGGTTTCCTGCGTGTTCATTCAATTTTATGTTATTCTGACATTTCGGCACTGTATTGTAAGAGTAACATCTCGTCCATCCGGAGATGTTATTATTATTATTAACTATATAACTTCTGTGGGTGTCTTGTAACTTTATATTTATCAGTTTATTTTTATGTGCACACCAACTGCAGACATATGTTTTTAGTTTTATGTGTTAAATTGCTATCAGTTATAATTTCTGGTTGAGCACCAGCGTAGTTTAACTGGAATTTCTTGTCGCTTTTGCAGCGTCACGTTTCTTCAAATTATCACCACATATATATTATATAGTATTATGTTAATGTAGGACGTCTCGTGCAAACGTTTAAAAAAATAACTGATCGGATAAATTGGGAAACAGATTTATTCTCTTTAAAAATGACTAAAAAAAAAAAACTCAATGAAGACAACAGCACAAAAATCGTCAAAGTCCCAACCAAAATTTAAAAAAAAAATTTTTTTGACTAAAATATTAATCTTATAGGTAAGTACAGAGTGTAACAAGAAGACTGACATACAAAAAATAACTTTTGTTCTAGTAAATATTATTATTTTATTTTATTTAAAGACGCCTTCGCTACACGTAGGTACATGTAACATTTTTAATTTTTTTTTTTGAAAAATTAAAATTAATCAATTTGTAATTTTGTGATTTTTGAAATCTCATTATATTTATAAAATATAAGTAAAATATATCCAGTCATAAAAAAAAAATTTTAATTTAAACAGTACAGTGAAACCTCTATTAATGGACACCTCTCAATAGTGGACCCTTCCCAATAGTGGACACTTCTAAATTCCCCGTCAAAAATGTATGTGCATAATAGGCGTTATAACCTCTTAATAGTGGACACTCCCAATAGTGGACGTGGACACAATAAACTGGTACCAAATTAAAAATTACCTCTCATAAATGGACACAATACATGTACACATCGAAAACGTTTAAGTAATAAGTAATTGAGGACTATATTTCTATAGATAATAATATCCTTACAGAAGACAATACATTAATAATATCATATATAGTCAATTGTAATCTAGACAATTTGAGTGAAAAGAAACCGAACAACCCGAAGAAGAAGAAGAAAAATACGAGTCGATATACAATGTAACGTTTGAAGAAGTTTGGGAAATAATAAATAATTTAAAAACATATTTTAAAAATACAGAAGATGAAATTGCATTATCAACGGTAGCCAATTTACAAATTCATTGTGATTTCAGAGTAATTTCTCGCAAATGTCCACTAAGTAGAGTTTTTCTCAATAGTGGACAACTCTCTATAGTGGACATTTTTTAATTCCCCGTGGCTGTCCACTATATAGAGGTTTCACTGTATAACTTTCTTTTTAAATTTTTATGACGATATTTAAGTAGGTACCTACCTATTTGTTAAAATCTAAATATTATATTTTTTTAACTTTATTAGTTTATTAATATTCAAATTAACAATTTGATATTTTAAAAATTATAAAAAATGTAACCACTCGACTTAGTTATTTGTTTTTACAATCAAACGCTTTCTAAAATCAGCTTTAATGACATTTTCAAGAAA
>NC_042495.1:20863727-20864540 GCF_005508785.2 Acyrthosiphon pisum
GTTTTCATGTTTTAAACTTGTGAACATTTTCACAAAAAAAAAAAAATGTTTAATAAAATGAATTTATATCACAAAATTAAAACCGTAAAATTGCACAGATAAACACTGGGGCGGATTGCAAGAGTTCGAGTACGTAAAGTAATTTCATGATAGCGAATACTTTTCAAGTACGTACTTAAATACCAGTTTTAAATAATTTTCGAAAATAATATTTAGACAAAGTATTTTAAATACTTTCTCAAAGTATTTGTAACTAAAATCAAATACTTATTCTTTGTAGTTTATATTATTATAATTTCTATTTAAAATAAAAAAAATAATATGATTATATTTTTATAGTTAATCAAATGTGATACGGTATAAAATAATCTATAAAATTAACGAAAATCATGAAAATCAGTTTTCTTGATTTACAAGGTAAGAAAATGTATTTCTAAACAATTTAAAAGTCGGTATTTGAAATAAGGTACCTATTTTGAAAGTATCTATAAATCAGTTTTAAAACAATTTTTTTTATTTTATTTATTTATTTGCAAACGCCAAACGGAAATTTTATAATTTAATTTATAAGTGATGGATATTTATAACACACAGGAACACAGAACAAATTATAGAAATAATAACACAATATAAACTCAATGATGATAAATGATAATATAGTGATATATAGTACAAAAAACTTATATAACTAATACATAATATATTAAAATAAAAAAATATACCATGTATATAAATATATAATATATTTAAAATGATTTAAATTCAAATATTTTAACAAAAATTAAGATAAAAATTATATGAAACTTAAAATAC
>NC_042495.1:20864590-20866349 GCF_005508785.2 Acyrthosiphon pisum
TAGAAGGTCTTAATATCTGCTTGGTAAAAAAAAACCTATTACTTTTTATATATACCCACAAAGATATATATCATTCCCCCTAAGAAAAATGTATTGTTAATATGTTTTATTACACCCCTGTATTCCTATGAAATTTATATATTATTCTTAAACGAAAATTTTCCCGTTAATTTCTTAAATATAATTTTTTACGATGGACTGCTAAGTCCAAATGAGACGTGACAAGCTTACAATTTTTCCTTACGCACTAATAGAAATATTACAACTCACACAACGCTGAATACACCGGCCGCTTGCTCTGCCATCTCCCTGTATACTGCTCTCCTGCACTAGACGGTCGCAACGTACGTTCTAACCCTCGGAGTCGTTGGAAAGGTGATCAGTCCTCCAACTGTGGTCCTAGATGGATTGCCTCCGTGGAAATCCGTGAAGTCGAAAGAAAAAATTTTTTCAAAATTTCAAAAAAAAAATTTTTGAAAGTTTTTTGAAGTTGAAAGTTTTCGTCGACTTTGGACTTCCTGCTGGTATGGGTCCGTTTCCGACTGCGCCAAATGTGTTGCGTGCAACCGACTTACAGGAGATGGTGACAGGATGGGATGATGGTAGTAGCGTCAAAATGATCAACAGTGTGTGGTTGATGTATTATTTATTTAAAATTGTAAAATATAGTAAACAAGTTGAATTTAAACACTATTAGATTATTCAAATTGACGAAGAAAAACCAGTGTCTTAGAACCTAAAAGGCACAAGGTGGGACGGGAAGGCAAGTCGCGCAATACGAGTACCGGCCGCCGGCGGCGTCTTTCTCTTGCGTCAACTGCACACACGACAACACCCACGGTTGTCTCACGCACCACCTACTACGCAGATAATTTTTTACATAACCTAGTGTTACTATTGTAAACCAATAAACGTCCCCCCGTGGACATTGTGCTCAACACCGGCGTTATTGTTATTTAAACTTAAATATTCGAGTGTCACCCAACTTCACGCCGCCACACCACATCAGCGACCGGCGAACCGCGGGCACCAACATCGTCACCGTCGTAGCCGCGTCAAGTCTATGTATTAGACATATATATACTTATCTATGGTATTAAAAAAAAATTGACCTATAATAGATACCTATAATAAATTCCAAATTAATCATATAATATCTATTAGGTACTTATAAGTTATAACGCGTTATACATCAACAAAAAACCGTGGTAAAATCATAGATATATAATAGTATACTTTAGAAGTTTCAAGTACCCACGAATAATATTATACAATCACAACAAAATAACTAAAATAGTTATCCTAGGTTTTTAATATGTAATTTCGTCCAAATTTGTACTTAAAATGACTATAAAAATAAACTGTGTAAATGTATTTTTTACATTTTTTGGTAACAGAATTAATTACTTATGTGGAATCTTGTTTTAAATTTTTAATTGTTAGATACAAAAATTGAACATTTTATAAATTTTTAACTACAAAATAATTTTTCAAATTAAAATTTGATAAATTTTGTCAAAATTTGATCTTTAAATGCTTATAAAAAAAAATTGTGCCTATATATTTTTAATATTTTTCAACTGATATTGTAACAATATATCAGAGCTTTGTATTAAATTTATACACTTTTTGGCCCAACAGATAAAACTTTATTGATATTTATAGAAAAAAAAACTAAAAAAATTGAAAACTGAAAATGTCCGTAAACAGCTCAAAAAGAGTCAAAATATTTTCAAAATTATATGGTGTATAGGAAATG
>NC_042495.1:20866399-20867828 GCF_005508785.2 Acyrthosiphon pisum
TTCCCCCTTTTTTTTTTTTTATATATGTACTATATCCGAATCCTATGCTATTAGTGATATCGTATTTTAATTGTTTTTGATTTCAGACTTACTCTATATTTTACGCACTGATTTCAGAATATATAGTGTTGTAATATTTTACTACACTGCTATCTTTATTTACTATACAAACATCTGGTACAGTTTTGCATCTATCCGTCTATTTAGCGTGTCGGCGACTATACTCATAAAAATGGGTCGAACACCCGACTAGATGTAGTGCTGTCATAATATTATTATATCTTTATAAGTTTAAGAAAGATTGAAAAAAAAAATTTGTTTGTATGGTTGTTATTAATTTATTTAGTGTATGTGTTATTGTTTATTTACTATTATACGTAATTTTATTTTTATTTTTTTTTTTTATATTTTTTTTTGGACTTAATGCCTAATACGCTAATTAAACTTAATTCTTTATTTGTTTTTTTCGAAATTAAACACTACCGCTATTAAGTTCCGTTTCTCTTACTATTTCCCGCGGCCCTGCTATTACGTCTACCATATATCTATATCTATGCCTATTGACGAACTTAAGTTTATAAATTACGCTTACTATTAACATATTAAGGCGAGTAATAGCGATCCTAGAATATTATGCTTATTACGTAACTATATCCCGATTTCATTTTATTTCCCCCTAGCTGTGTCGGTATGGTCATATCTATAATTCCGTCATCGTCTTTTATCGTCAACGTATTCCTAGCAATGTCTATTATAGCGTTATTATTTACCAAAAATGTGTGTCCTAAAATACCGTCTCGCGGGACAGGAAATTGTGCGTTTACAACGGTGAACTCGGTTTCGAATGCTTTTTTGTTTATAATTAATTTAATTGTAACGTGTCCTAATGTGGGAACAATTTTTTCGTTAATGCCTTTAAGATAAATTTTGTTTTGTTCATTAATTGGTGTGTCACCCCTTAATTTGTTAATTTTAATTAAATTTAAGTCTGATCCTGTGTCCAAAAGTAAGAAGATTTTTTCTGTATTAAAACTAGGTGATTCTAACGTTATATGATTTTTTTCTAAAGTTGATACGATGTTGAAGCAGCGCATGATGGCGTTTCCAAAATTTGGTTTACCAGGCGCACGCCACTGACGGCTGGTAAGTTGGAGTTTAAATTATTACTAGATCGTTCGTCTCGTTGTTTGGAAAAACATGTAGACATTATGTGCCCGGTTTTATTGCAGTAAGTGCAGAATAATGGTGCGCTGGCACTCGTAAAATTATTACGTGTCGGAATATTGTCACTTGGCTGTCCGCCATGTGTGTAATTTCTTTGAATTGAGCCCCCTTGCCGACAATCGCGGGCTATGTGGTTATTTAGACCGCAGATATAGCATCCTGCGTTAGTCCTAGCCATATTCGGATTTCGTTGTACAGCGTTGAA
>NC_042495.1:20869661-20870644 GCF_005508785.2 Acyrthosiphon pisum
TACGTCAGTAACTGTTATACCTAATAAAAATCTATAAAATTATTATACTATATTTCAAATCTAATATTCTATATTTATCCCGTTCTAACTACTTTTGCGACTAAAAATAATTATTTAATACAATAATTCTTATGTTATTCTAATATAATGCAAGCATTGCATCTACATTAATTCAAGCTTTATTCTAATGTTTTCTAATACTAAGGTTTTCTAATACTAAGGGTTTCTAATACTAAGGGCCCTTATTCTAATATATTTTCCTACTCAAAATAATATTCAATCTATTCCAAATTCTCTTCACTATATTCCCAAATACCTCAATTTATCATCACTTATATATCCTCATAAATCAAATTATATCATCATATTTTATATCATAAAATTCTATTCATCATTATATATCATCAAATTCTATTCACTCATATCATCAAAATCTATTCATCATTATATATCCCCAAAAATATCAAATTGTATTCATATATCATCAAAAATCTATTCATTCATAAATTATTTTCATTATATCTGTGCGCGCACTATTCAAAAATCATAATTATATATCAATATAAAAAAAAAGGATTTATATTTTGCCTATAAAAATCTCAACTCATTAATTCTCAATATTCATTCAACATAAAAAGGACTTAATATCTGCCCAGAAAAAAAAGGTATAAGGTCTTAATATCTGCCTTGGTAAAAAAAAACTAGAAGGTCTTAATATCTGCCTTGGTAAAAAAAAACCTATTACTTTTTATATATACCCACAAAGATATATATCATTCCCCCTAAGAAAAATGTATTGTTAATATGTTTTATTACACCCCTGTATTCCTATGAAATTTATATATTATTCTTAAACGAAAATTTTCCCGTTAATTTCTTAAATATAATTTTTTACGATGGACTGCTAAGTCCAAATGAGACGTGACAAGCTTACAATTTTTCCTTACGCACTAATAGAAATATTACAACTCACACAACGCTGA
>NC_042495.1:20873110-20891369 GCF_005508785.2 Acyrthosiphon pisum
CTAAGATAAACATTCAGTCAAAATTTCATATATCTACGGTCATTTTTTTTAAAGTTACACCAAAAACCAAAATCGATTTTCTCGAAAACAGATTTTGCGTAAAAATTCCCGTTTTTCCTTAATTTTTCTTTTGTTTTTCACGGCGCTTTTGAAAACTATTGGAAAAATTTTACTTTTGACCCCCCAAAGTACCAACTAGATTCACTTTCCTATCAGAAAAGGTACTGTTGAAGAAAATCCAAGCACTTTTACTGTCCTAAAACGTGATGACAGACACAAAAATAAAAAAAAAATAAATTAAAAAATTAAAAAAAAATTAAAAAAAAAAATTAAAAAAGACACATCATTGTAAAATCAATACATTCATCGTTCCACTCAGAATCTAAAAATTATATTATGTATAAAATTCTAAATTAAACTGTCATTGTTATCGTTTTCTTTTTATAACTAACTTGTTGTAACATGTAATATGTTGATAAATTCTAATTTATAATAAATAAAAAAAAAAAATGATGATATTGTTGTGAATTATGTAATTTATGTATGACCTATTTACGTGGAACCTTGTTTTAAATTTTTAACTACAACAATTTTAAATTTAATAGATTTTGTCAAAAATCGAACTTTAAATGCTTATAAAAATTTAATTTGACTTTCTTATGGATATTTTTTTTTTTATAAAAGTAGACAAACTTATAAAGAATCTTGTTATTACATTTTAATGAATTTCCAACTCAAAATAATTTGACCTTTATTGTGATTTTTACGCCTTTTGTCAAAATTCGAACTTAACTGCTCATAAAAAAAATTGTAACAATATATTAAGAGCTTTGTATTACATTTTAAAGCTTTTTTACCCAACAAATAAAATTTTATTTTTTACCATAGTAAAATTGTAGGCTCAATTAAATTAAATTGAACACAATATCCACCCTGATCACCAGATCTATCAGTTTAATTTGTGACTGACCTTATCGTCTAGATATAGATAAAATACCGTTTCAACTTAAAAATTTTGTAAAACAAAAATAAAAATTTTGGTGGGGACGGAACGGAGGTGACGGCTAACGTTGAACTGTTGAAGAAACGGATTCCCTCCCGCCGGCCAACAGGGTGGTCAGCAGTCAATTCAACAATTACGAATTGGGACACAACGCGACGACAACATTAAGTTGAGCGCTGGTTACCCATTTATACTTTGCTTTTCATCCGTGCTGGGTGAGCGCTTGACAACACTTGACCTGCGCTCGACCCGTTATACCCCGTCGAACGCGTCAGCGCATCAGGAGGGAGCCATACGGCCGATTTGACGTTTCGCCGTCGCACCCAGCCCCCACAGACCACCGGTTGATGGCGACTATATATATGTGCGGTTGCCAGAGAACCGTACATCGGGAGCGCCGCAGACGATTGTTCTGTAAACACCGTCGCACCAACGCCGTACGGACGGTGCGAACTCTACCGGTGTAGACGTGAGGCCCACCATCGTCGTCGGTTGTTTTTTAGGATTCCGTACGATACAGATGATAATATTATAATATTTCTGTTGCCGCTTTAACAACAAAATATAGCAAAACAGAACAAAATAGTAGTAGTAATTTGGTTGTTCTGGAGCACTTTTTACGGGGAGATGAAAAAAGTTCAAGGGGGAAAGTCCCACTTGCAGCACATTCGATTACCGTATAGCTAAATATTCTAATATGTATGGTTGGCGGTTCTGAGGCACTTTTTACGGGGAGATGAAAAAAGTTCAAGGAGGAAAGTCCGCCTTGCAGTACATTCGATCACCGTATAGCTAAAAATTCTAATATGTATGGTTGGCGGTTCTGAGTCGCTTTTTACGGGGAGATGAAAAAAGTTTAACCAGGAATGTATGCCTAACAGTGAAACAAATCTCCCTGTAATTTTATAGAAAAAATTCAAAGCGATTTTTAATTTGACAGACAAGATATTATTTAAAACATTTAGTCAGTTACTATGCAACTGTTGTACAATCAAGTCGTGTTATTTTTTTTTTTCAGTAAATTATCTTATTAATTCGATTTTTTTTTTTTCAACCAATTATTTTATGTTTTATTAAAAACCATGAATTTACATTTTACAATTTCTATGTCGTATTGAAAATATGCACTATGAAAAAAAGGCTAAAAAAACAACAAATAATATTATGCACTTAAAATAAAATGCTCTAAAAAATGTATAGCATGACTTTTGGTACTTACACTATACAATTAATGTGAAAACAAAAATATAAAAATACAGTTGGAATGGTGTACCTACCTTTTATAAAAATATTTTTCGATTTAAAATTTTCCAAATATATACATAATAATAATATTATGCTCTTCATTTGTCAAAGACCAACATATTATTTTACGCTTAATATTTTTCAAAATATGTTCTTAATTGTCCGAACTGACTTTATTATATTGAAAACTGGCAAAATATGTTCTTTTTTTTAAGATACTCAAATATGCATTTATATGCAATGACGACTTATTATATGATACCTACAATAATATGCAAAATATGAATTTCAGTGAAACTTACTAGTGTTATGAAACATATTTATACATCATTCGCATTGTTCTGCGACCTTTCTAGACAAATATGAAAAAAACTAGATCCTCAGCCCTACTTATCTATTTATTATACAAGAGGATAACGCGTGACTGACGGACTGTCTGGCTGATCGATTAACCACTGAACGGATCTAGCTGAAATTTCGCATACAGATAGCTGTCACATGCACACAGTTGTACACGGGCACAACTATATAGATACCCACTAAGGATTTTATCTAGATAAAGATAAAAATAACTAAATTATTTATTTATTCAGATAAAGATGAAAAATTTTTTTTTATCCAGATAAATTTCTTTATATTGGTTTATGGCACTCTTCGTAAGCTCGTAGTAATATAGAATAACTTAATAGTATGTTATCGAAAATATCGATAGTTGTTACTTGTTAGTAAATATTACCTACTTAATAAATTACTTAATTCACATGATGTGAATGTCCAATGCAGACGAAAGTGGTACAATAATTAATAAAGAAAATCACGCAAGTAGGGGAATTGTTGCAGTTTTTCCGTATAGTAACAATTATTAACACGTTGATGGACACGCCATGCCATAGCATTCTATGTGTATTGGTCTTGCCGGTGCATGACTGCTATAGCATTTGTTTTTGTAAATGTTGATTTAGGCTTAAAAATTTAGTGATGCTAAAAGGTCAGAAATGTGGTGCTATGCTATAGCAGTTGTGTCCATCAACGTGTTAAAATATAGGCCATTAGTATATTTTGTATCCACTGTTATTAGTTATGACTTATGAGTACTAACATACCAAAATCAAAAATCAAACGAGTAGTTATTGAATTCATTATATTTTGTGTTCAGAGATCATATTATCCACGATAATAGGTTTGGAAGATATGGAACCAATGGTGATTTTAAAATAATTATAATTATTAATTAATAATAATCCATCAACATATACAATTTGTAAAAATTTCCTAGTGTAAAAAAATATACTAGATCCAAATAAACATCTATTCAAAATGTTTTTATAACTTTTTTAAGAACTAATAATCGTTCATAATATGAATTATTATAGGTACCAATATATTAAAATTTTCAAAAAAGTTATCCACAAATACTCGTATTATTTTTATATTAAAAAAAAGTGGAAAAGTAGGTACCGCTTTGCTGTACAGTAGTTGTAATGGATATGATATATTTGAATACAATGATAAACCATTGTATACGAAAAACGATTCTTAGGCTTAGCGTAGTCCTTATAATATTATTATTTTTTATTGGTTGCTATGGGAATAAACAAATTGTTAGAAATTAAAATGCCAGTTTTAGCGGTTTTTCGTAATATATCGGTAAGTAGTTTTTCTCAACGTTTTCTAAAACTATTTGGGATTTTCCATTCCATTCAAGGAATTTGATTTGACCTCCTAAAAGTACCAACTAGGTTCACTTTTCTTTCAGAAAAGATGCTTCTCTCAAAAATTGATGCATGTTTACTATCCAAAATGTTGCCGACAGACAGAAAAAACAACACACACATCATTGTAAAACCAATACATTCTTTTGTTCCGCTCAGAATCTAAAAATAACTAAAATCGTCATTCTCAATTTAATTACATCTCAAATTTTATCCAAAGTAGAACTTAAATATCCATAAAGAAAATTATGTTTAGGTATACATTTATTTAGCTATAATTTTTGGTTCCAGTATTAACTACTTATGATAAACCTTAATTTAAATGTTCATTTCTTAGCAACAGATAATTAAAATATAAACAAACATACTAATACATTTTTAGCTAGGTACAAATCACTATTTGCAAATTTTCGTTATTTAAAAAATTTATGAAGATACTATAATACAATATAAGAAAACATTTATATATTGTGTGAAAAAAAACCGTAATTCTAACAAGTTTTAAGAAATCCAGTTATTATGGCTACTACTCCTCAAGGCTTATTCCTTAATGGTGCGACTATGGTCAGGGATTAGTTTTTGGGTTGTAACATTCTACAGCAGCCAAATTAGTAGTTTCGTCTTTTCCACCGATGACGTACAATAAACCGTCTACCTAAAAAATTTAATTAATTTATATTGAAAAATAGAAACATAATTGCATAGCGTTTTCAATGAAAGTTATTGAGTACATGTAAAGTTAAATAAATACAATACTATTAATTATTAATAAGCTTATCAAATTAAATTTTACATAAGTTTGAAAATCATTAGGAATTAAAACTCTTGACAAAGTATCATTGAATACTTTTTAATAAAAACTAAAAAAATAATCTATATTCTATGTTTAAAATAAACATAATATATTGATAAAGATTAATTACTTTAATATATTTTGTATTGTAATTTTCAAACATTTTCAAACATTAACAATATTAATAACTTATAAATCTGTGGCAAAAGTTAAATCAAGTTTTGGTAACTTGTAGATATAGGTAGGTTTGCCGATCAATGACAATGAATCAGTCTATGTTGAAATTATTAAATCATTGAATTGAGAGGGTAGATAACCGAATATATTTTATACTAGTATATTATTTATTAATTATAATATTAATTTAAAATTTTAATTTATTTATATAATTTATTTTATGTATATTAAATTCCTTGATTCTTAGCAGGAGATTTGTTTTATTTCAATCACAATTATTATTGTGACAAATTTATAACAAATTTAAAATAATAATAGTTTACCGCAAATAAATGATTATTCAGGACTCCAACCTCAACGTGAGATCTTGTAATAGACATATTACATATCATATGCCATTCTTGAGTATTGTTGTCAAAAACTTCTGCATTTTCTAATGCCAAATGACTATCATTACGTCCGTCCACCTAAAATGTATTTTATAATTTATTGTTACCTACAAAAATAAAGAAAAATTTAAAAATTAAAAAATTTTGACTCAACATTACTTACGGCATATAGATAATTATTGATAATACCAGCTCCAAAAATATTTCGTTCAACAACATCTCAACACTTAGTTTCTAACAGAGTGATTCAGAAGATTAATCAAGCACATCAACAGACCGAAGAAATCTAGCATTGTCGTCCATACCAGCCACAGCAAACACTAAATTATCTTCCACCACTGCTGCACAAGCTCTGTGACGGCTTGTCATGATATCTGATCCAAAATTCTAATGGTCCATTTTTGGGTCGTACCATTCTGTACGCTTAGGTTCAATTCCACCAATATCTAATATAACCTTTTACATTTAAACTCATTAATATATTTGAAAAAGAAATAAATTATAACAGAATTATACTTTATCTCCATATCTAGGCTTATGTCGGATGTTTTATGGAATAAGCTCTGAATTGAATATATGAAAATGTAGTGCCTCATTTATGTAATCTTTACTTTAGCAAATTATGAATATATATTATAAAATATGAATTAATTCACAGTAAAAGTATATTTAAAGAAAAACCTTATATTTATTTATTTAACAATTCTTGATAAGAGGTTCCTCAACTACTTTTTTTAATATGTAATTCTTTGATGTTATACCATTAACATCGTCTGTGTTTCATTAATTGATGTAAAACACATTTTCTTGAAGCCAATTTATGTTTTACCCAACAAATAACAGTTTCAAATACCTAAAACAATAAATGTATTAATGAAATAATTAGACTACATAATATATATTATAACATATAAGAAGGTTGCTGCATTTTTAGTTTGCCTACTTTTTCTTCAGACGGAACTATAAGTTTATACTAAAATATTATGTTTTAGTTCAACTATTAGTGCAAGCTTGCATAAAAGACCATAAAACTAGACCATAAAACCAGCATTTGTTCCATCGCATTGCAGCTAAACTGCCACAAAAAAGTAGTTAAGTATACTTTAGGTACCTACATTAAATAAAGAAATAACATGTTTTTAAGGTAGTAGGGGGGGGCAAATTATCTTGCCCTGGGACGCAAAATGTTCAAATCGGCACAATATGACGTGTACAATATTATTCACTTACCTTTGAGATTGCCAGCTTTCACGATTTTTCTGGTCATCGCAAACCGTAATCGATTTTGCGTTTACGCTCGCAGTCCATTCTGTTGAGCGGCGTGCTATTGCAAAATGTACAATATTTATAGGTATTTAATATTATATTGATGTAAAGTGACAAGAATCGATTTGGAATTTCAAACAAATTTAAACTAAATTAATAATTATATATTTTGTGTTTTTTTCCGTCGATACCAAACGGTCGGTGGTATCTCCGTGGTCACATGTTTGAACGTTATATTTCATTTTCAGCCACCGAAAAAAAAATTATAAAAAAACATTTGGTTATGTGAATATTTTATTTCTTATGGACGTCACGTGTATACAGTAATATTAAAAAAGAGGGTAAGTCGATGTCGCTCTGCTGTACAGCAGGTTGGTCCAATGTATAATAGATTGAATTAAATTTGAATTCAATGATATAATATCATTGTATACGAAAAACTATTTTGAGCGAAAACGGTTTGTCAGTCTAGATATTTTATATATTGTTATTATATTTATTATAGCTTGTGAGTTGTATTAATATTTTTAAAATCTTTACAATTTTTAATTCGTTTCTATGGTGATAACCAGAGCGTTAGAAATAAAAATCCCATTCTTTGCAGTTTTTCGTAAATTGTCGGTGGTCTTTTCCACGACATTAAATAACTATTGAGAAAGTCAAAAAATGACTTCTATAAAGTACCATCTTGATCCAATTTGCTAAGAGATAATATACTATATGTGGAAATCAAAGCACTCCTTCTAGTAGAAATTTTGTATACAGGATAAAAAAATTTATAAAGACCATTGTAAAACAACTAGGTAGTTAAAATTTAATGAGTGTAAAAATATCATTTGTATGTAGATATTCTATTTACTTGCAAGAAGGTACAAATTATATATATACACACACATATAACCCCCAATCAACTAAAAAAAAATAACCAAGTACATCATATTTTGATGATTTTGTCTATTGATAATTAAATAATTTACTTAATCAGATTCAACTATAAAAATAACACTATCATAGTAGGCATACAATATTTTTTAAATATATTATTTATTTAAGAAATACAAATTTGTAGATAAATATAATTGTTATATAATATAATATATTGGATGCATAGCTGTGTAATATATTATATAAGAAATTTTCTATTTTATAACATACAAATACAGAAAAACATTTAAAGTTAAACTCTAAGATCACCAACCCTGGTATTTGTAGGGAGGTACTAAATAATGTAGATTGTACTATATATAAATTTAAAGGAATCATATTTCAACGGTTTTTTTTATTGAATTTACTATTTTTTTTTACTAAGAAATATTATCAAAATACAAAAATATTAGTAAAATAATACCTATCTATTGGAAATAATTTATTTATGTGATATTATAAAATGCATTATAGACTTATTGATGTAGGTATAAAAAACTTCTGATTTTGATATTGCTTAAGTTGTTGAGAATTAAACTAAGCTAGTATTAAATCTTAAGTAGGTACAAAATGTACCTTACATTGTATATGCAAACAGACTTCAAATATTACCTGGCGACAAATCGTGAAGTATAATATTGAATGATTTTTCAAAAATTTAATTTAAATTTAAATTGTTTGTATATTTACTTTGGATATCAATATCAACCTAGAAAATATATCATAAGCAGTAAATTAAAAATGCAATAATGATCCCTTAAATACTAAACGTCATGCTAAAATCATAATATTAATATTTCAAGTTTCTATAAAATTGTGCTTAGTGAATAACTTAATTTTAGAAATATTTTGTGGAGACAAGCTCTTATAAGAATATAATAATTAGGAATTAAACCTATTAATGTATATTTATTATGTATTTAATATTATTCTAGGATTTTTATTTTTGAATCTTATGAATCTAATGTTTAAGACTCTAAAGTGTAGTAGTACCTATAATATATTACACACGACTCATGGAATTGTAGAATTATATAAGTTATGGCAGCACAGCTATTCTATGAATATTATTTCTAAGGTAGCCACTAAAATGTAGACTTCGTAGTTCTTTAATCTATTGATGAAAATATTGTGATGTGTGTCGTATGTCTTAGTCTCCTTAGAATCCTTATAATTATTATAAGCTCCTAGAATCACTATTTATTATTTAATAATTATATTTTTTTTATTTTTATTTAATTTCTATGTTAAAGAGAGCCTCTGTCTTTTGGGGCCAAACAGAAGGTATATTATACAAATATTTCACTCACCGCATTTATATAACAAATATTATATGAGTAAACATATTATATTTGTATACCTTATAGAACATTCCACTATTGATTGGTTATTACTTAACCACTCTTTGTATTACGACGTCGTACAACGTATTAGGCATGATTGAATAGTCTATTTATCCATGGTATAAAGTAGTTTCAAGTTGAAAGTTTTAGGTGACTGAAAACGAAAATTCAGTAATCGTCGTCATCATGGCATTGTGCTTTGACGACGGACGGTTGTCTTCGCAGCTACATCACTGTCCACCAAATTTGCGCGAGTTAAGATTGACTATTGTAAGTAGGTATAGGTAATTTAAAACAAATAGTCAGCGGGCTTTTAATAGTGTCTTCAACTTTGAAAGATAATTTTTTTAACTGCAAAATACCTATATATATTATATAATATCATGGTTGTATATACGCATTTTTTAGGTACGTATTTAAAAGAAAAATTCATAAATAATATATTATTATCTATGTAAAAAATAAAAATTACGTTGCATATTTCAGTGCTTACGCTTATCGTAAATCGAGGGATGGAAATCCAATTAGTACTATTGCAAAAATTGACAAAATCGAGTTAGGTATCGATTCTTATTGACAAAATATCGATACATCGATTGGCATCGTCAGAATAAATCAAAACGTTCTCTTTCCTGGTCAAATTTGCGATTCAAAATGAGTGGTTAATCCAAAACGAACCTTTTCCATACATAAAAATGATATTTAGAAAATCAAAATGTACTTTTTCCAGATTCACCGAATCAAATTAACTACAGCTCGTCCCGTCTACAATTTGGATGAGAATTCTACACAGTAGGTACACACCGTGTCGTACACACAACATAGTAATTGATTTTATTTTTATAAGCTAAAAGTAAAATGGAGCAAAAAAAAAAAAGAAAATTACCAGCAGCTAGTAGTACTCTATTGAATTTTTTTTTTGAAAAGAAGCCTGGACCTGATGTAAGTATTACAATTTTAAATTATTTAAAATACTAAACACCTCATTATTAGACCCGGAATTAAATGTTTTAAAATCGTACAAAATATGGGTGACGTATCTTATACACTTATTACAACACACGCTAAAATTATGCAAAATGTTTGCATATTACAAGTAATATGTATTAAAAATTGTCACTGCAGTTTATTTAATTAACTATTATCTCATACACGATGTAGGTAAATGTTTACCTACATCATGATCTCATATTAATAACTATACAAAATTTGAACGAGTTTATTAAAAAAAATAGAATTTAATATTTTATAATAATATTTAATAATAATTTTACCTACACATTTTCTTGTTGATTATTTAAGGGAAACTTAGAGGAATCGGATGATGTATCACGGGCTAAGCACCCCACAAGTTTGCCATACAAATTTATTTTTACCCCCCACCCCCCTCATGAAACATTCTCAATTATGCCACTGTCAGGACGAGACAGCTAGTAATTAGTATTATATAAAATTCAAATACCACTGATCGCTGTATCTCAAAAACTACTCAATGTATGAACTTTAAATTTGGAATAATGTTTCTTCCAATACTTTCACCGTGCAATATGAAAGGATTTACCGAAATTCGCATTTTAGGTTCACATTGGAAATTTTATTTTTATTTACTAATAGTTGCCATTGGTTACAGTCTACAGTAGATATTCCTGTTTATTTATAATCGGTTGCAATTGATTATTCTGGCAGATCAGCCATCAGTTATAATAGCTTGCATCAAATTGAATTATTGAACATTGCCTACCATGTCTGGGTGGCAGAGTTGCACTTGCTGCAGCAAGTTACACCCAAAAGGAGTTGAACCCTCATAATTTTTTAAAGATTCCAAGATTCCAATTTTTGAAATATTAATACATTTAAGACCATAAAAAAATAGCTCCTATATTATAAATAATTTAAGATACATTATGTGAATATTTACCCTTGGGTAAATATTTATTTATTCTATTAAATAATAACTTTTGTTACAAATTAATCCGTATAAAATTGTATATTGTATATACTAATGAAATTAATTAATTAATTACTATAGTCTGTCTCACAAGAGAACGGGACCGGCGGCCGACTAAAACTCTTTCGCCGCCACGTATCTTCCACTAACTATCCGTTGTAAGCGTGATCACGTGGTTGTCCACGCACCAATCGAATCTGTCTACATGCGCAAACATTCTTTGAATACTTTTCCCATTCTTTCGTGGGACAGACTATAGTTGTTTTTGTGTAAGAATAGATAATTGTTTTGTGTAGTGCAATATATCATCAATGGAAATAGTTATGTCTATTTAGTTAAGACGTAGATCTTCTTTTGATAGAGGCAAATGTGCATTTTCAATTATCTTAAACAAAAAATACACGGTATAATAAATAATTGTTGTATATAAATATATGGTGCCTAATGAATAAATAAATAATAAGCTATATATAATCACCATTTTTGAACCATTTCTTAATTCAATTGCTGAGTGTTTGCCAGGTTTAAAGCTTATACCAGTTTTTGTACATACGCACTTACAAATATTTGACATCCATTGAATAACACGAGCTTTTGAACATTTGTATGAAATGTCTCGTGACTCATGGTACTACAAATAAACAACAATTATAAAAATAATTAGGGAATTCACTCTGCTGTATGATAAATGTGAGGTGTTTAATATGTACTAGGATGGTCCTCTGCCCTCTGGTATAGGTGAAAGAAAAAAAAAATTAAAAAATGTTCAAGTTACCCTCCTCAAATTGGTTCCACTGCTTAAAAAAACCATAAGAAAAAAAATTTCAGACAAATTGATCAACCCATGCCACAAAAGCTCTAAAAGTTTTAGCAATAAAATGTTCGAAATTGTTAATTTTTTAATTAATCATAACTCTTAAAATAACGATTTAACAAAAATATTCTAAAGACTTTAATTACACATTATTATTATTACAACAGTTTTATATTCATACATTTTTTTTAAATACATTTTTAAAAATATTTGAGTAAATTTTGAAAATAAATATTTTTTACAATTTTTTAAGGCGGCAATGAATAAAATGTTTTGTATATCATATAATGCGATTTAAATGAACATAAACTTATGTAGGTTCTGACAAATAGTATTGTAATGGATTCTGTAAACTAGTTATGTGATCATATTTTTAAATTTTCTAAAGATTGACTTTTAGAAAAGCATCCAAGAGATGATTACCGAGAATTACTAGAATTAGCAGTAATTTTTTTGGGTGGAAAACATTCAAATGATATTAGCTTTAAAATACCAGATGCCATTCATCACGCTCGGTGGATGGCCAAAGCTATTTTTAGCTTAAAAATATATTTATTTCGTGAACAGTTTCGATTAACACCCAAAGAAAAAAGTGCCTTAAGAAATATTTGCATTTTTATCGTACGATTATACATAAAAGTATGGTTTAATTCACCATATTCGATCAAAGCACCTATACAAGACTTGATTTTTATAAAAATTCTTTTACATAATACCTCTATAGAAAAAGATCTTTCTCAGATAGCAGTTAAAAAGTACTGTGGTCACTTATGGTATTTATCTGCAGAATTATGTGCATTTGCTTTTTTCAATGAGACTATGCCACTGGAGACAAAAAAAATTATTCATTCTCTAAACAAAAGCGATTGTTCGTTATAATTAAGCTAAAATGCACAATGTTTAATTATATCTCCAAAAAATGTATTGTTAAAAATATCAAAAAAAATTATAACATTGAAAACTTTTTATATTTGTAACTTTAGAGCTTCAAGCACGAGTTAAAATTAAAGAATTTGAATGAAACATTAATTTTTGTATGATTTTTTTTTTGTAGTTGAAACAGTTAGGGGGGGGGGGGTTCTTGGCAAAAATCATAAATGAAAAATAAGAACCACCCTAATATATATATATTTAGGTCACTTAAATGATAAATCATTAAATAATATTTGTAAAGTATAAAAAATAATTATATGTAATATGTGTATTAAAGGGATTGGTGGAGGTGATTTCCTGTCTTAGTCTAACACACGCACAACATGAGAATTTAGACGTGTTTTTTGACCAACACACCGATTGAAGTGATAAAAATTCTGAAAACAGATTTGAATTTGTCGTCAAGTCTACTTGGGATCGGTCAGTCCACATATTTTATATTATCCCCCAAAATCTTAAAATTATTGTATTATTAAAGAATAATTAAAAAAATTTCATATTTCATTTTTTGGAGAAGTGTAAATCAAAAAATCAAAAATATAGACTGACTGATCTCAAGTAGATTTGATGACAATTTCAAATCTGTTTTGAGAATTCTTATCGCTTCACTATATAAATCGGTTGGACAAAAAACACATCTAAATTCTTATGTTGCACGTGTGTTAGACAAAGACAGGAAATCACCGTCACCAATCCCCTTAATCAAAACATATTCATGGTTTTAATTTAGATGGGAATCATGTTTTAAGTATTTTTACCATATTATAATTTAAGAATAAAATAATTATTTATAACTAGTTTAAAACTGTAAATCAAAAACAGACATACTTATTGCAATATTGTAGAACACATAATATACTCAAAATAAAATTACCTTACAGCCGAGACCCCATCCATACATATCAGATTCTGTAATTTCATGAACTGAATTTCCCGATCTTAAATTTTGTGGATCCAACTGAAGATTTAATTTTTTAATGATTTCCAAAAATAAATTCTCAGTACTTCCTATTTTGAATATTGACCTACAACGTTCAGCATCAACTGCAAAATGTGATAAATATGTCAATAGTTATATACCTAAGCAGGTACGTTAGATTAAAATATAATAAACATATTTTTTTTACTGTGAAACATTCATAGTTATATCATAATTTATATATTAAGCCTTTAAATAAATTACTGTTATGTATACTAATTTATCCTACCTAAACTACATTAATGAATTTATTAACCCGTCGTTGGTATCGCTATGCAAAGTCCCGCCATTGGTATTGAGTGAGCACTGCGCTCACCTCATTGTTATTTATTAGATATTGATCACAAAATATTGAAACCAACACAAAATTATTTATAGTTTAATCTCTCACAAAAAATAAATAAATAAGTGGATCTCAAAATATTAACAAGGTGAGTACTGCGCTTACATTGCGATCACTGACGGGTTAAGTATGTATTCTTTTAAACACTGGACATTATTTTATAGAAATTATAATATCTACATTTTAACAAACTGAATTTATGTATTTATTTTATTAATTTCTGCTTAAGATTAATCTAGAATAATTTTACCCACAAATTAATATGTTACAGGCTCAACAGTTGTATTAGGAGGCGGATGCTACATGGGCAATTATTGTCTCTTGCAAGCGCGTAACATACCAAATTTACGCTCAGCAAACCACGTTAGCTCTTTAAACTTGTTACTGTAAAAATTAGTGATTCAACCTATTATGGAACTTGATGGTTAGAACATTATCTGTATTTGTAGGTACTAGTTTTTTTTCTACAATAGTTCAATGTTTTAGCAAGCCTTCCGTACATAATATAGCAACAATTTAAAATGCTAATAACTGACTAAAAATTGAATTATCCTAAATAACCCACATATAAATACAGATAGTGTTCTTACCATCAAATTTCATAATAAGTCGATTCACTCTTATTTTTAAACTAACAAATCTAAACAAAATCTGCCGAGGGTAAACCTGGTATGTTACGCACTTTTACGATGAAGACAACCAATATCTGTGTAGTGTCCTTTTAAGTGCAGCGGACTAATCTGCATATAATAGAATGGCAGTATAGTATTCTGTAAGAATGATATAAATTTATATTAATTGTGTTATATTGATTTACCTTTTGGGTAAGCTGTGGAGTATAGTCTTTCCAAACTATTTTTAGTATTCATCATATTCGTACCAACTTCTGACTCTATAGTGAATAAATATGGTAAGTCCAATGTGCCCTCTTGTAAATCTGTATGATTTATTTTTCCATCCTAAAATAATACCATTGCAATTTGACAAATAAATTTAAAATTGTTGTATTTACCTTTAAAAATGTTGAAAATTCCAATAATATTTGTTGATAATCATCTGGATGTTCATTAAAACAATTAATTTGATGAAATAGGTCAGAAAACTGTCTCATGCTTCCAGCATAACCTCTTGGGTAAATTTTAGCTATGAACAATTTACAATTTATTAATTTATATGCCCACTAGTATTGGTACTATACAATTGTAATATTTGAGTAAAATTATATTTAAGTAAAATCTGGTTTTCGCGGTGTTTAAATTTAATAACACACTAAAACTTTTATAATGTATCCCAGAGGGAAGTAATTGGCCTGCATCATAACATGAAAACATACCTAAATCGTTCCCAAAAAAGCGTTGAAACTTCGGAAGGATACAATCCACTAAGAAAACAAATTGTGTGCGGTTATTTTCAATAATATGAAATATATTTTTGATATAATTAGAACCGACAATAATTATAAAGTTGTATTAATTAATATTATTTAGAACTTTTAAGAGTTATAAGATTTTTTTTATCTGCTAATCAATAAGTAGATTTTTATTTTTTTTAAATTTAAAAATAATATGAACTAATTCTAGTTGTTTGTTTTATGTTCTTTGGTAAAGAAATAAAAAAAAACATAACTCTCTTTGAAAATTTTCAGATAATTCTTGATGGTCACTTCCATCAATGACATATTATTTACATAAAGACATGACACCGATGACATAGAAAGTACAAAAAAAACAATATTTCAATTTTGAAATATTCGCTTTAATTAACATATTATGATGAAAAATGATCTATACTGAAATATTTGATTTTAATTTTATCCAATGCTAGGAGACCTATCTTAACACTACTATAATATTTTAAATACTTACAAATACCAATAACTTGATGATATGAGCGAGAAATACCATTTATTAAACTAAATTCCAATGCTGCTATTTCAGCAGGAAAATAATACCGTTCTTCAGCATAAGTATGACAATTAATGTGCAATAAAATAAACTTTTTCTTAAATAATTCTGAAAAATTAAAATTATTTAATTTTAATTTTGAAACTTACATTAATATAATTAAGTACATATTATCATATAAAATATGTAAAAAAGTTAGTTATTTATTTAATTTACATAAATTAAATATGAGTCATATTACAATTCTAATTTAAATTTCATAAAATCGTGATTTATTCTTTAACCAACAACTTTATACAAACTTTGGATTTTTTCAGAAATGAGAATTCTCTGAAAAACTTTTATTCTATTTTAAAATTATAAGCTGCCTCTTTTTTATATAATGATAGTTTGGAAATTCTTTGTAAATTCATTGTATATTTTAATATATTTTTAATGCATATAAATTATTGTAGTCTTAATTATAATTTATAAATAGTATGTTAACCGAAATATTCAACTTCTTGTTTAGATAATGTTGGATTTAATTGCAACTTTTTTGACAAGCTAAGAGTGGTGGTATTAACTTCACATTTATAGTAACATTTAAATTTATCAACCTTCTCAGTATGTGCATGAGGCAAGCCTGGTATAAGTTTTTAAAATGTGTAATTTTTCTTCAATAACTAGGCAATTAAAATCAAAATTGACTAAATGAGAACAAATTCAAATTAAAAAAATAATTGTTTTTCTAGTGTTAACCATTTAAAATGTTTCAATAGTTAAGTATTTAGGTACCGTCTAGCTAGCTTGTCAAAAAAATCAGATTCAATCCAATGTGATCTGGCTGAGAAATTGTGTTTTCAATTGGTGAACAGACTTTTATAATTTAATTATAATTAATGGAACTTAAACTCAAATTAATATGATAGTTCTTACCCTCATTGTTAGGTATACAATCAAACATCTTGGTTAAATATTTCTGCATGTTCCAAATATCATGGCTATTATTCTGTTGATCAATAATCTGTTTCAACGGCTGTTTTTTTACTTGAGTAGAATTATATTTATTAGCAAGAACTTTGTACTTATCTTTTTCATCGTCAGCCAATGTCTAAAACAATAATTGTCAAAATTAATTTAAATAAAAAGTACAGACCCATACCTTACGAGGAGTTGCCAAACTTTAATTAAATACTAAATTATAATTTATAATTTATAACTAGGGCAATTTGATGTTATTGCCATATGATTAGTACGTGTATATTAAGAATACGAGTATATGATTTTTTATTTTTTAATAGTATATAGATTTATATTTAAAAAGCTTAACCACTCTTGACTATAGATTCCATTTAGAGATTACTTACATTCCATATGGGTGATAATTTAACTGATAATTCTTTAAAACTGGGAGCTTTATTTCCTTTATTAATTTCTTTATTTCTATGACAATCTACGAAAACATAAAATGCAGATTTCTTGGAAGTCATATTTATCTCTAGAAAGAAAAAAACCGTTATTATTAACCTGGTTATACACTACCATAATTTTGAATACGCAAATGTTAGCGTTTTTAAAATTGTATCTAGTGGAGTGACCTATGGCTAGGATTAGTGTTGCACTGTCTATTTTTGTTAACAATAAATAGTCGTTCAAACTTAAATTCACTGGTATTAGGTAAGCCAATTGATATTTATTTGGTAAAATATAGGTATAGCAATTTTAAATACTGAAAAGCTTATATAATAAAATTGTTTTATGTTAGGACATTTTAGGAAAAATTTTAGGAAATCAGCGTACTGTTTGTTTTCTTTGTCTGACTTGCAACAAAATGCATTCATACAAAATCCTTTTTTTTTATGGTTTTGAGTGATGTTATAGGAGGGTTGTTATGTTTATACAACTTGTTTTAAAAATGTTTAAACATATAATATTAAAACAAATAAAACATATTATGTTTTAAACAGTGTAAAATCCTAATGAAATATTTTTTTTTTTTTTAAAGTGTATTTTTTGTTCAAATTGTTTTAAAACCGTTTTCAATACACTGTTTAAAACTCAAACATGTATACACTGTTCAAAAAAATACAGTTTTTCTTTCAAACTGAAAAAATACACAACTCTGTATTAGAGTAAAAATCACCCAATACAAAAATTAACAAATATTTTACATTAAGGGGCTGCAGCAGGTTTTTTCAAAAATCAAAACTAATGTAGATCTGACCAATCTAGACATTAATTTTGTTTGTTATTGTGTTTTTAAATATATTTAAATTCCGTATCATAAAATAAACCTTAAGGGGACGAGAGGGGGCTCCAGTGAATGAAAAAAGTAACTTTTAGACCAATAAGCTAGACAAAACTGGAAGAATTTGGTTTGACAGATTTTAATTTTGAAAAAATGGTTGAATTTATAAACTTCTAGACTATGTTTCTTAGGAATCACTTTTTTTATTTAAAATCAGATGTGCCCAAAATAAATACAAATGTAATGCAATTATTTC
>NC_042495.1:20891419-20898880 GCF_005508785.2 Acyrthosiphon pisum
GAATTATGTGTAATTTACCACCGCTTATTGGTCTAAAACGTATGAAGAATACGTGAGTTACAGCCCCCTTAATGCGTTTTATATATGTTGCGCGATGGGCTGAATGAAAAAAAACAATATTTCACTGACATCATCCCAGACATCATCTACTAAATAAATAAATATTGTAAATTGGATTTGTTAAAAGTATTTATATCTATATTATTATATTTTCTTTGTTACGTATTTTTATATTTTAAGATTTCAGTAGTGTGCATACCCATGGAAATAAAATTTATTTTTATAAGGCAATTTAAATTAAATATAATTGTATTTTTGTAACTATTATAGGTACACATGTATATCAGTACCCGTTAGCATGTAATTCAATAGACGAATAAAGCTTTAGTATTAAAGACGATCGCTTCGCTCGTATGGATTTTCACTATTTATATCTGATTAGTGATTAGATACTACTTTCTAAGGCCTACACTGAAGCTGTGATTGAACTCATCCAAATACATCTTTCAATTTATTACAAAGCGATAGTACCAAGATATTCTTGGCACATTGTTCTTCTAAGATGAGTTTTCAGGCACCGTACGCATGAATAACTTTTTTCACAAGTCATATGTTAGTGGGAAATTTAAAAATATCAAAGGAAATCATGGTAATAATGATTACATTGATACTAATGTCAAAAAAATCAAAAAAATTCTACATAACTATGAAATAAGTAATATTGTTTAATAGGACCGAAGCCCAACTACAGCAGGTGCAAAAGCTATTCTGTTCCTATTACCAGAATAACAGTGTGCATCCTCACATTTACGCCGTTAACAGTATCTACATAACGCAGTGAAATATATTTACGTTTCCATCTTTAAACAGTATAAATGTATAATAATATAGTATAATATAATTTGAATACTTTAGTACTTCACCTTAAATAAATTCCTATAGGTAGTATAAAAAACTGGGAACTATACAAATGCGAAAAGAATTAAAAAAAAAAAAATTATACGTCAGAAAATAAAAATTATGAACAGGTAGAAACAAGCACAAAACAAATATGACGTCTTTACCAACGTCTGTACCGACAATTGGACCAACAAATACACAACGTACCTATATTCACTTTTATCGGGACCGCCGAACGAGTACGATATTGGTTATTTGGTAAATTTTTCAACAACTCGGGTGGACTTTTAAATATCACCTTGGTAACAATACAAAACTGATAATCAATCAACAACGAGGTTATGATCGTTACTTTAGATAACCAGATTCGGAGTCCAACATGGGCTCGTCGTAATTGTTCCGCAAAATATTTGTTCCAAGAGACTTATGTTCCAAGATTGGAACAAATGTTTTGTGGAACAAATGGTAGACCTGTCCCACATAGGTTAGTGGATTCAGGATTCAGGATTCAGGATTCAGGACACGAACATGTACCGTGTGTTCCTAAATTCATCACCTAATCCAGCGGCTTATCCAGCAGATTGATTGGAGTTTAGGAACACCTTTTTGGGGCATTGCGTTGTTACAAGCTGGTTATTACGTTTAACCGCCATCAACCACTATAATGTTATCATAATATCAGTTATCAATTATGTTCAAACAAGATAGTCGATTTTGTAATCATTTTTTCGAGCATTTTTTTAAAAGTTTACATTTGAATTTATTGAATTTATTTGAATTATAAAAAAATGGATAATAATTTATCAAAATTGATTTTGTTATTTGGTGTAAACCACCTTCAGTGTTTAAATTCATCGTTGGATTAAAAAAAAAACCTGCTTTTTCGTTTAACATCAAAAACATCAAAAGTGCGTATAAGAAATTTTATGGTAATTACAAGCTTATATGATGACATTGACTTTAAATGCCATTTTAGACTCACAAGAAGTTCAGTTGAAGTCCATCAGTGGACTAAAAAAAGGCAACGTTGATGACTGTCTGGTATTTGAGCAATGCGGAAACATTTCGGTAATGAAATTTGTATAGGTATACTTTATTTTAGAACAATTAATCAGTTTTTTTTAACTATGTATCACAAGGTTAAATTTGTATTATGTTTAGTCAAATTGGAGATCGTTTTGATTTGAGCAAAGGTCTTGCCTGTCGAACAATTCATAAGTTTATTCGAGTTTTTTCAAAACTACTTGATGATTTTGTTTTATGGCCCCAAGGGGAGCTCTGAAGCTGGTATATAAGCTATTTTATTCATTATAATTATTTATATTACATTATACTTTTGTGTACATTTAGCAACAATAAAAGATTTTAAAAGGTTGAGATTTAATTATATGCCTAATACAATCGGGATGTATTGATGGTTGCCACATACGCATACATGCACCAAGAGACAAGAGATCTGATTATACCAATCGTAAAATGTTCCAATCAATTGTTCTTCTGGTAAATATTTTAAAAATACAAAAAATTCTAATCTAAAATTATATTAAAGTTTTGGTTTTTTATTATTCTAAATAAATTATTTTGTTCTTATTTCTTAGGCTGTAGTTGGAATTTACCCATATTTTCTCTGGTTGGCCAGGAAGTTCCCATGATGCGAGGGTCTTTAAAAATTCATCTTTGGGACACACATTAATAAATAGTCCTCAAGAAATAATTTCTAAAAACCAGCACATCCTTGGAGATTCAGCATTTCCTTTACTAGAAAATCTCACGGTTCCTTACAAAGCTACTCATATTCTGACAGAAAAGGAAAAGTCATTCAATAGAAGGTTGAGTTCTACCCGAGTTGTTATAGAACAAGCTTTTGGATTGTTACTTGGCCGTTTCCGGAGACTTGAGTAAATAAATATATTTTATGTTTAGTCAAAAATTATTTATAGGTACTAAGATTTTTTAACAAAATAAGTTTTTCTGTTAGCAAAACAAATACCTTTAAAATGTAATTTATTATTAATATACAAATCACCCAATACAGTAACTAGTTATCTTACGGACTTACACTTTAAGTAATATATTTAAATAAAATTTGTTGTGCAAACAAATCTCATTTTTTGAATATTTTTATGGAGGAGGGATTTAAAGCAATATAATGCTTATCATTTTTAATAATTAAAATTATTGTCTCACCTTTTTTATTAGAATATTACGTTTAATGTTTTAGCATATTGGAAGCAAAGTCCATTGAATTGATGAGCCTTACAGTGACAAGTGCTTGCATATTACATAATTTAGCATTACAAAATAATGATTTCATAGAGATAGACAATGATCATAATACAGATTTAACAGAATTTACAGAAGAAAACAATCAAGATTGTAGTGTTTCATTAGCAATCAATCAAAGAAATGGGGTTGATAAAAGAAACAACCTTGCAGATAGGTAATTGAAACCATACAATTTGTCATAAATTGTAATTTTACCTAGTATCGACTTTTAAATACAGAAAAATGATCATCCTTTGTTTCAGGTTTTATGGAAATTATAATATTAAGGAACATACATAGATAATAAAAGAATGGATAGGCCATACTATCTTATCACACGTGCATGAACGTTACAAGGGGTCTCATAATAAAATAATGATACGACCCCTTGCTAAAGTGAGAAACACCATATAAAAACTGGTTGTCTCTCATCTACATTCCAGCACGCAAACCCCTCGTATATTAATATAGGAATGGCCTATCCATTATTTTATTATCTATGGGAACATATAATACATATAATAGTCAGAAACTGAGGTCGGAGAACAGACTCGGTATCTCGGTAACTCAGGTAACTAGAGTTTAGTGTTACCTCCCGAAATATATCACAGGTATAGAAGATATTATGAGTACCTACTACCGTGGTACCGGCTACAACTGTCTACGAAGTTCGACCATCGAGTAGATAACCTACTCTATTGTTACGACGCACCGGCCACCACCCACCACCAACTCATTGGGCTCGCGAACAGACTATAATATTGTAATCACAGTATAATAAACAATAATATTTTGTCCGGTGCGTTTATTTAAATTTATTTTTCGGTTATCAGCTACGTTACGTCAACTTAAAACTAAAACGTTTTGGGTACAATTTTGTACGTTTTGGGTTTCTTGTTATCCTGGGCCATATTTTGTACTTGCAACTAAGTGCATTCTGACTCATTTGTATTCACGGGAAAAAAATTATTTGTTAGTCATTGGATATCATTATTGCAAATCTGCAACCACATCTATATTTTATAACATGTATATTCTTTTATATTTTATATATTAGATTTAATGAGGATGATTCGGATTTCTTTTCGCTGAAGTATGGACAATAGTTATAGATTTAATTTTAAACAGAGTTAGCTGGTGAAAAGGTCAAGCGGATATCAATTTTGTCGGGATTCAGTGGTCTTTTAGACGAAGGTGTTTTTAGAGCTGCTTATCATTGACACAATGTAAGTATAATGTTATAGAAACTCAATTTAAATTTTAAATATTTAATCATAAATTATTTGTTAAATTAACGAAACATCTTCACCATTATTCATAGAGTAGAACAATAACACAACTTTTTTTCTTTCTATCTTTAGTTCATGAAATTAAGAAAACTTGTTTGGCTATAAATGAATTTAAATAATTCTACATTAAGATTTGGTGTCTTGGTTTCTCCAACACACCGTGTACTAACCGCTTATTACTAACTAGGCATAGATTCAAATTTAAATAAGAGAACTTAAGTTATTCATTTGTTTGGATTATTAAAAATAATATTACTTTTTATCTTAATAACTTTGTTATTTTTTAATACAGTTAAATCATATGTGGTGCATACATTTTTTTATATTATTTGTTTATAATTATTTGATTGTAATACACTTTAATTTTTTTATATTTACAATGAGAGAAGTTTTTGTTATTAAATTTTAATAAGCCTGCCTGCATATATGTTCTATTCTTTGCAAATTTATAGATGCATAAAAGCATTGATGATACTAATACTAAAAGTATTAAGCTGGTCCTGCAAAATTTTACAGTTATGAGTAGACTCGATTTTATGGAATATTTGTATTTAGTAGGTAAAGGTGATAAATATAAACCTGTGATACATTCTATGTAGGTATTTATTGTTATTTTGTAATATTATGTGTTATGTACCTACTTGTTAAGTGAAAGATAAATAAAAATAATTATAATTTCTTTTTTAGGGAAAACATGGGTAGGTACCTACTTCTGAAAATTCATTACGCCATCAGCTGTATAAATCAGCTCTCGAATGGGCTATGATGAGTAAAAAGATTTTTAAACAGCCAATTGATCAAATTAAAATGCCTAGGTGTATAATATGCATTTTCCTTCACATGGTTAGGATTATACAGATCTATTGATTTTAGTTACTATTTTGTGTTTAATTGTATTTTTTTATGGTGTCTTCACCTTTCCTAATTATAGATTTAGGTAATTTCATATAATTTACTATAGTAGATAGTATATTGAACTTGATTTATTATATATTAAATACAAGTTTTGGTTTAGTTCTGATATTTGTAATGTAACAGACACAATAATGTGCCCATTGTGTGACTACATACATAGGCACCCGCAGAAATTTTTCTAGGGGGGGGGGGGGGGTAATGTTTGGATTTGAGAGGAAATATTTTAATTTTAATAGGTATTTTAAAATAATAACCTTTTTTTATTATACTAGTATACAATATATATTTTATTATGTTACAACTTATTTTATTATAAGTATAGTTATAGGTAAAAGGTAAAGGTATTATTAATTCTCAAAAAGAAATTGTAATCCTCTCGAATCTCTTCCGAAATGATCAACAATTTCTTCATAAAAATCGAAAACATCGCTCAAGTCATTCATAACTAAATTCAACTTATGAGAATTACAATAAAAAAAGTTTGCGTTTGAATATTTATCTTCAATTTGTTTTCTAACTTCACTTATTTTTCCTGCCATAGTAGAACAGCCGTCATAGGCTTGACCTACCATTTTTGATAGATGAAGGCCAAATTTTATGAAAGTAGACAGAATTTGTTCAGATATAGTTATGGCGCCCAAACGTTGCGATGGTACAAAGCCTAAAAATTCTTTCCTTACACAGAATTCACCGGTTGATATTTTGTCCACGAATCGTACTCCTAACGAAAGTTGCTCTAAACCGGATATATCACATGATTCATCAGCAATGACTGAAAAGAATGTAATCCTTTACATATTTAATTATATGCTTTAGTAACACTTCATTACATATATGTATGAGTTCATTTTGAATCCTTTGTGAAATATAACTTGCATTTGCTGCAGAATTTTGCAAATGGTCATTTAAAATAGTATCTTCTGTGTCTACTCTAAATTTTAATAAGCTATTGAAGATTATTTTTGTTTATTTTAGCATTGTCAAGTTCTAGTTCTAAACGAGGTTTTTTAAAGTTTCTTCTCAAATCCATTTTATATCAACTCGAACTACTGTTAAATATTTTCGATTGACCTATAGATTTACAAAACACATCAACTAACAAATAAAGACTGACTTATGATTACGATGATAAAATATTATATGGCTGAACAATTATTTATCAGTAATCACTTTATATAATTGATAGAATTAGATAGGTAGATATTTTATGATAGAGAATATTATGCAAAAAGTTATTTAGCTATAGAAAGGTCTGATCTAAAAATACAATTATCAATCATCTGCAAAATATAATCTATAGTATCTATAGACTATAACTATATAGCCCTACCAAAAAACTTGTGGCGCTAGAAGTGATGTAAAATTACCGTAATTATCTTTTGAGAGAATATTTTCAAAATTATTCTTGAGAATATTCTCTAAGCTAGAGAATATTTGGTAATTTTCTTTTTCTTCAATAATTCATAGATTGAACCCAAAGAAATCCACATCATAAACATTATTTAAATAATTACCTATATGTTTTGTATAGTATGAGTGAAGTAGGTATTATAATTGATAATTTATAATTCTTGGTATAGTTAACAAGTGACAACTATAATAATTATGTAGGATTAGTAAGTATAAAATTATTATAAATGTAAAATAAACTATTATTAATGTATTTTATACATGCTACTATACTATAGTCAATAGATAACTAGAATAATACTTAATTCAATACATTTTTATAGTAAACCAAAAAAAAAAATGTAAAAATAATTTGTGCAATGTTTTTTAATAATTATGAAATTAATGAGGTAAAATTATTGAAGTAAATTACACTATCTTCTATTATCTATGGTCTGTACGACTATATTTGATACAATTCTACCACGAGTTCACGACTGATACCAGTGTTAATAACCTACAAATATAATCACATCACTATTCACAGTGACAATATAAAATTAAAAATAAGAAAATTACCCGGTAATAATTTGCAGAAGAATATTCTCGAGAATATTCTTTTAAGATATTCTCTTGTCGCATCACTAGGCGCTAGAATCACCCGCCTAATTTCGTTGGGCCGCACTAATAATCTAATGTTTTT
>NC_042495.1:20899367-20915060 GCF_005508785.2 Acyrthosiphon pisum
AAATGTCCCAGCTTGCCCCCCTGCGTGCGCCTATAACTATATGTGATTATTAGGAACTTTCAAACACTTGTTTTTACGCAAGGCTAACATATTTATTTGATAACGATCTGATTGTGATATTTGCCTTCTTAATGTCTTATTAATTTGGGGTTAGTTAATATATTATATTTTTCAATAATGTAAATGTTACTAACTAAAATATATTTTATTTTCAAGCTACTCTATTACATGAACTGTGGAAACTATATTCAGCTAACATTACACATTTCTGGGGATTGACATGATTCACTTTTGAAGCTGAACATCCAAAGCCACAATACTTGGCACGTTTAGATGGATCTAATCATACCTAAGTGAACATAGTCACAGGGAATGCCAAAGCAACGGTGACTCTGGAAGAATATTCCTGCTGCATTATTTAGCATTTCTGTTCTTTTACTTTTAATAAGGTACTTACATTAATTATTAATTTAATCAACTTTTAAATCATCTTTGTTTTTAAGATTGTGGTTGCCATTGTTGCTGTGTTTGGAGCTGTGCTGTATGAATGTCTGCTTAAGCATCACTTAATCTAACAAATCAATCAGATTGGATGTGTACATAGAGTATTATATTTATTCCAACTACAGGAGCTATCATCAATTTGGTTTGCATTCAATTATTAAATTTTGTAAGTATTTTAGATTCTGAGCGGAGCGAGGAAGCTATTGTTTTTACAATGGTGTTTATTTATTTATTTATTTATTTTTATTTTTATATCCTGTATACAAAATTTCTTTCAGAAGGAGTGTTTCGATTTCAACATATAATACCTTGTCTTTCAGCAAATTGGATCAAGATGGTACTTTAGAGAGGTCATTTTTCGATTTTTTCAATAGTTATTTAACACGTTGAGCTCCGCTAGAAATGTCGAAGCATAGCCCGGGTCGCCGCACCAAAAATATGTTTTTACGGAAAAAATAAATAAATATTAACAAAAATAAAAACCAATTATATTGTAAGCTTCTTGAGACAGTACCTGATCGCCTACAATATATTTCAAACGTTATCTCATCGCCATCAAAATTATGATTCATAAAAGCGAATTAATATTTGTCGACGGGTAGTCGACACCGGCGACCCGCGAAATGTTACCGATGTCGACTACCCGTCGACCGTGGCATTGAACGTGTTAATGCCACGGGAAAAATCACCGGAAAATTAAGAAAAAAAACGCTAAAAATGGGATTTTAATTTCTAACGCTTTGTTTATCACCATAGAAATGAATAAAAAATTATAATATTTCAATATTAATTCAACCTACATGATAAAATAAATAATAACAAAATATAAAATATCCAGACTGACAAACCGTCTCCGCTCAGAATCGTTTTTCTTATACAATGATATTATATTATTGAATTCAAGTCTAATACAACCGTTATACAATGACCCACTTGTAATCTACTGTACAGCAGAGCGACATCCACTTACCTGCTTTATATTTTTTAATTTATATAACAACTAGCTATAGAAGCCTTGAAAGTAGTAAATACATAAAATAAAAATGGAAAGATAAATATTTTCATACTCATTTCATTTTAGATTCTGAGCAGATCGATGAATGTATTGTTTTTATAATCAATATCATATATATTGATATATAATATTGATTTTAACCTATCTATGATATCTCTGGGCCTCCACGCGAGTTTTTCCCAGTGAGGCCCAGTAATCATACGATTTTAGTTTAAATAAAATAAATAAATAAATATCATATCATCATATTTTTGGAACCATACAAATGCTATGATATTCATGTTTAAAAATTAGTTCAACCTACCGTATTAATAATAGAAAATTAAATTTCTAATAGTAATACAAATATATAATAAAATATCCTTTAAAATATAGGTAACTCTACTTAGAATTGTTTTTCTTTTTGTAGTGTATAATGATTTATCATCGAATTTTAATTTTAATTTAACACATTCATTATAATCACTTACTCGATTATTTAATTTACTCTAAAGCATAGGGAGTTCTTTTTTTTTAAATTACTATGGTCATTATATTCATAGAAATAAAAAAGTTAATACTTTTTTCATATACTAGAAAAATGTTATAAGCTTTTTTAACACATTGACTGTCATGTAAACTTCCACAGTCATTTTTAATTCTTAAACTTTATATATTTGTGACCTCTGGCGCCCATAATTGATCATTACTACCTCACCACGTCATGACAAGGGTTTCTTAAACAATATTTTAGCTTACCTTGAAAGTGGTATCGCTTCATTGTCATCATCATTTACTAATTATTTGTGAATTCATACTAGACTATATATGTTAGTGTGTTACATTATTTATTTTTATAATATTAACATAATATTTATGATTATTTTTTTTTAACAATATAATATTTGAGAACTGTAATGTTGCTTTTGGTATCTAATTTTATGTTGTTAGTGTCTTCTTTTCAAAACTACAACAAAAACCATTAAGAGGATGTCACCACACTATTTGTTTTCTCTCTATAGCCCACACGCAACAGAGATAGAACGCATTTACGCAGAATTATTTTTTCTATGTTTTTAAGTAATCTTAGAGTAATATCACCCATTACAAAAAACATAGAGAATAATATTTTTTAGGGAATTACATATCGATTTGTCTAAATATTATCTCAAAACAATTTAAACACAATTTAAATTTACGACATTTTTTTGTTTATTTTGAAAGTCAAATAACAATAAAATATAAAATTGATATGTCATTCCCTCAAAAATATTATTCTCTATCTTTTTTGTAATAGCTGATTTTACTCTAAGATTACTTAAAAACATAGAAAAAATGATTCTGCGTTAATGCGTTTTTTATATGTTGCGCGTAGACCAAAGAGAGAAAAAATACAGTGCGCTGACATCTTCTTAATCTAACTGAAAATATAATTACCTGTCTTCTATTTACTCTTCAGAAATGGAACACATGGATGGTATGTTGCACGGCGTCAATTCCCCACAAAGCTTAAAATACAAATAAATAAAGATCTTGAGGACTTATTATTTATTGCTTAAAATTATGTTTTGTTCAACCGCACTTTTTGTATATTAATACATTTATTATATCAATCTAAATTAGGGAGGCCCGACCTTTTTTATTCTGAGGGCCATAGAAAATTAAAAATATATATATTTAAAAATAAAAGAAGGAAATTTAAATACCTTGGAAATAATTGTATTTTTATATAATTTGTTTCAACTTAATAGTTAGATTTGGGTTGGGTATCGCTGATGTAAGTTATTATCTTGGGTTCATGGTTTTTAATAATGACTATGAAGCAATTTGATATTTTAGATGGTAATCATTAACATGACATTTTGTCAATTCTTCACGCACAAAACACAAACATGCTTGTTTTAAATAATTATTTAACTTTTATAATTTACATTTATATATAATTTGTATAAATGTTGCTGATTATAATGACCCAAGATCTTCATTAAAAATAGATAAGTTTATATTTTGTTATTTATATTATTTTAAATGTTTTTTATGGTCATATATATAGAATTTCATGGTTTTTTTTTTACTCTTTCAGCATAGTTAATAACTAAAAAATACTTCAATGAAACATGGATGTACTTTATTAGAATCAATCATAATTTATTATACTTTAAATAACCATAAAAATTAATAAATTGTAAGTTTTTAATTTAATTATTGATGCATCCTCATTTTTAAAATTCTCTGTTGCACATATATTAAATAGTTATAAGTTTTAATAATTCTTTTGAAACTATTTTTAATATTTCTGTACTAGTATAATATTTCTCATAATTATTATAGTAAAACTTCCATATAACAGTCACCAAAGGGACTGTAAATTATGACCGCTATTTAGAGGTGCCCGTCCTACAGAGGTAGGACAACACTAGGAAAACACTAGATGGGACCAAAAAATGTGCATTATTATTGTTTAATCATAATCTGCTTCTGAAAATGTCCAGAATTTAGAAGCAAAGTTTGAATCTTTGTTTTAGACTTTCAGTTATTACAGTCCTTCTGGATCTAACGATAGGTAAGTCTTTATAACAATTGACAACCTATTTAATTGAAGTTAATTATTATATTATAATCAAAAATAAAATAAAATATATTATAATTAATGTAAAATATTTAATACTTACCAATAATCTAGGTGTATATTCTACACTGAAAATCGTTGTAAATACTGAAAAATTGAGCCAAAATAGGTAACATTACTGCAGTCTTTAATAATAACCATAACCATTATATATATATTTAGCAACCAATAGGGCCCCGAATTATATAGTGGCATGCTCAGGGAGGGATTGAAGGGGAAGTTAGGGGTTTATCCCCCTTCAATCATCTTTTTTTCCAACCATCAGAAAACAACTTATTAGTTATTACAGCATTTAGAGTCATTCATTTTTAATAATTGTTAATTTTGTTCGTTGGGGCAACAAGCTTGACATTTAATACGAGCCTCCTAATAATATATTGTTACAATTACAGTTGAAAAATATAGAAAATACAATTACAATTTTTTTTATAAGCATTTCAAATTTTTACAAAATACTTTAAAATCACGAAAAAATACAAATTATTTTGAGTTAGAAATTTATAAAAAATTTTAATTTTAAAGCTAAGATTTGAAAATTTAATACAAGATTCTCCATAAGTTTGTCTACCTTTATCAATAAAAAAATGTCTATCTGAAAGTCGAATTAAATTTTTATAAGAATTTTAAGTTAAAATTTTACAATATTGGATATTCACTGAATTTCTCATGCACAGTTTTTCTTATGTTGTTGTAATTCAAAAACGAATAGGTAACTGTAAAAATTTGAAATCTACCTCATGTTACCAATTTCTATATTCCATAAAATTTTCAAAATATTTTACTTTTTGCGCTGTTTACAGATCTTTTCAATTTTTTTAATTTTTTTTTTATTTGTCAGTACATTTTTATTTGTTGGGTTAAAGAGCGTGCAAATGTAATACAAGACTCTTTATATATTCTTACAATATCAGTTGAAAAATATTAAAAATACTTATGCACAATTTTTTTTGTAAAAAAAATATATTATAATAATTAAAATTTGTTACTTTTTTTTATCAGGAAAAACTAACTTTACCATTTGGGGAAAATAATCCATTTGATGGTTTAGCTCATGGTGTCCATCTTAAATGATCAGATTCAATATGACTTCGTTTTTATGATTCTTTCCTCTTTATATGAATATCTACAATATTCCAGTCAATACATATTGTAATTTCGTTATAGATTTCCTCTACCATGTTAAGCGATTGGAATTTGGAAAGTGTCTGTTATATCTTGTCTCATTAAACCTAAATTTAAATTGTTATTAATGTTATGATTGTCTCCCAAAATTCTTATTAAAAAGTTGCGAATTTGTTCTGTTATCTGTTATATGAATTAAATATCAAATATATTTTAACATATTTTCAATTTTTGATAAAAACTAAAATACTATTCAATTGAGAAAAAAATGTTATTGTAATATTTTTTGACTGCAAAAAAAATATTATGTTGATAATAATATATTGTTATAATAATATAAAATGCACGTTAGAATAACATTTTTACTAAAATGTTTTTACAATATTATACAAGTGTCGTTAATATAATGAGATTGCTTTAGCCAATAAATATTACTAAAATGTTTTTATAAAATTTCTGTTATCATGAGGAATTGAAATAGTAATATTTGTGGATTATTATTAATTACTTATATAATATTAAAATAACATAATAATAATATATTTTTGCTATCTGGGTAATAACCTTCTCGTCTGTCGATATGAATAATAGGTAAATTTTATCGAATTTATGTTTGATAATTAGGTATTTGAAACGGGTGTTTACTGATAAAAGAATCACGATTCCTATAGTATATTTTTTATTGTAACTTCGAATTATGTAGGATGACAAGATTGTGTAAGTTTCCTCACCTCCTGTTCGCTTGTTAAAAGACAAGAAAATATAATATCCAAGGCTGAGCAAGATAATGATATTTTTTAACTCAGTTAAGTTAAGTTAAATATTTTTTTCAATTAAATTAAAAGTAAAGTTAATACACATTTTTGATACATAAATTAAGTTAACAAATACTGTTAAATTAACTTCAATTAATCAGTTAAATTAATAATTTTAAAAAATAATTCATTTATGAAGTATTATTTAATAAAATAAGTGATTATCACTTGAATAGTGTGTAATCATCATTCATAGGTATATTACTGTTCAAACAATCTACGATGATCATTATTATACTAATAAATTGAATTAATAACTATAGTTATATAATGAGTAATGAATAGGTATTAATATTTATGAATGTAATTCATGGCATCGATGTCTTCATTCGGGTGAGTAATGTTATTCCTATATTAATATCTTAAGTAACTTATTAATACAATATATTATTTTTATATAATATTTTATATATTCTGTGAACTTATAATAATATTTATAAACCAAAAATCCATTGTAAACAAAATATTATTCTGGATAATAGGAATATTCAAAATTAACTTAATTGGGAATATAAAGAAAAATCATGAGTTGACTTTATAAGATAATATATAGAGGCAAATGAGTTAATTTCAAGTTAATGTAGAGGTAAATGAGTTAAGTTAAAACTATCTTAACTTTTAACTTAGCTTCTAACTTATTAACTCGTTAATTCCAAGCCTTGAAACTCAACTTTTAAACATTCCCGCCTTTGAAAGCCTTATCACAAATTCTTATCACTGAAATAACTTTTATTACATTACAAGATTGCTACTTTTATAAGTCTAAATTAAATGGACTCTCCAAAATCGGTACCCACATTACAGCCAACCTGTAAGGGATCCGTTTGGCTCCCCCTTCTAGACCAGAGGGCTAGTAAAATAATAAATATATTTATATTTCCCCACCATTGGTAATAGTGTAATAGTTTATGCGTTTTAAAATTATGTTGTCCACACTGTTACAGCGTCGTCACAGAATATCAACAGTATTGTTCTGTTCCGTACACAGATCCAACTCCGAGTTATTTGACTCATTCTACCGTATTACCTTCTGGCGAGCGTGACATCAATTTTTGTTTGTGAATTTTAGGCTTTATAAGATTAATTATTTTTCTAATAAATTAATCTTACTAACACTTAGTTAAGATTTTTTGATTTCATTCACCTAACCTACGAGTTTCTTCATCAATCATGGAATCGAACGTGAGTAAAGCTAACCTACATATTTATCTCTTATATAACGATGGCAGTCATTGTATTGGTGACCGAAGTAGGCTATCTAGTATTTTCATGTATCTGTGTGTAAACCTTGCAAATTTGACATATTATGGCGACCGTTCATCGGTGATGACATCAAGTTGGCTATCTAGTCGTTTTATATATCTGTGACCCTAACCTTAGTGTTTTTTTTTTTACTGTAGGAGCCAGTACAAACCAGAAAATTATTTATTGGTGGTTTAGACTACTCCGCGACAGAAGATTCACTAAGAAATACATTTGAGGTATGGGGTGAAATTGTAGATGTTGTTGTCATCAAAGACCCCATAACAAAGAGGTGACCATCTTTTTATTGTTTTGTTTAACATTTAACTAGCTATTAATCATTTTAATAATTAAAAATACAGATCTAGAGGATTTGGCTTTGTGATCTATTCTAAATCGTCTATGGTTGATCGAGCCATGTCAAACGGGCCACATAATGTAAATGGTCGTAACGTGGAAACCAAGCGAGCAGTATCACGTGACGTATGAGATTTACATAAAATATTGTTACACACAATTTGTAAACAATGAATTTTTAAAATTAATTTTAATGAACTACTATTTTTAATTTTTCAAATATTAAATATACATTAATCATATATTTTTAAAAATAGTAAACATATTTTGTATTATTAATCTTAAAAATATTTTATTTTTATGATCTCAGGATATTGATAAGCCTAATAGCAAAATTGCTGTAAAAAAAATGTTCATTTATGGTATAAAAGAACAATCAGAAATCAATCTTGTCGAATATTTTAAAAAGTTTGGAAATATCATTCATATAAAAATTGTAACAGCTAAAAATTCAGGTGAAAGAAAAGGATATGGATTTATTGAGTATGATAATACCATTTCAGTTGACCAAGCTACTCGTGAGTAACTTTAATAATCATTAAAATTAAAACTCAAATATATATTTGTTGAAATGTAGGAATCAAAAGTCATCTAGTCGCTGGAAGAAAATTGGAAGTGTCAAAAGCATTTACTCAAACTGATATCTCAGGTTATCGCAGTGGTCGATATAGCGGTAATGGTGATAATGGAGTTAATAGAAGTAGCAGGAGAGTAAATTCACGATACGGAAAATGGCGAGGATATCATAACAGTAATTATGAAACTATACACATTTATTTACATCTATATTTTGCATACATTCAATATTTAAATATCAATTAAATGTTTTTGGAGGTTATGGAATTAATAGAACTAGAGGAGGATATGGCTCTGTCGGAGGCGGTGATGGGTATATCGGTAGTGCAGGTGTGTACAATTCAAATCCTGGTAGAGCTTGGCAAGATGTTCATCAAAGATTGGATTACAATAATATAGTACATGGCAACCTAATAGGTAGTGGTTGGGAAGGAAATCCTGGTAGAGCCTGGCAAGGTGTTCATCAAAGATTGGGTTACAATAATCCAGTACATGGCAACCTAATAGGTAGTGGTTGGGAAGGAAATCCTGGTAGAGCCTGGCAAGGTGTTCATCAAAGATTTGATTACAATAATTCAGTACATGGAAACCTAATAGGTCGTGATTCGAGAGGTTCACAACAACATAGTAAGTTATGGTTATCTAAAGACAACTTATTATCATAATATTTATTTTTCACTAATTTCAATATATTTTATAGGCATAAACTTAGGTGCAAATCAAAGTTATGGGCTTCAACATTTTTATTGTACAACTAACAATCGCGCTACACCTTATGGAAATTCAAGTAATTTTATTTAATATATTTATTTGGGTGTTCATTACATATTTAATTACAACCCTTAATTTTACCATTTTTCTTTATTTAGGAGCTAATTATCTAAGAGGTGGTTATGCTGGCAATGGCCAATATCCTGGTCGTCAGTTGTACTACATACAATAAAGGTAAACAAGTTAAATCTGTATTACCAAAAATTGGACCTTAAATAATAATAAAATGTTGATATATTTTTAGGATTCTAATTTAAATTAAGATTTATTTTTTTTTATTATTATTAAATAGCCAGAGTTATTTGAAATACATTCTCAGCATTGTCTACTACAGCTTCAGTTTATTTAATTTATCTAAGAAGTACAATAATTATGTGTTTTGTATTGGATGGTAATATACTTTTTTATATTTCTCAACTATATCTTTTTGTATTTTTTAATTGAAGCTTACCTTAGTATTTATTTTATTAAATGGACTTATTTAATAGCATAGTTATATTTTTTCTTCCATAAGGATAAAAATAAAAGATATATTATTATACTGATCCAGGCATTTGTATAATATGTTTTACATTCAATTATAATTATATCAATGACTGTGTGTTATGCGGTTTATTTAATTTATTTTATCTAGGTACTCTGTTTTGTGCTTATAGAGTTCAAGAATATATGTACTTTGAAATTATTTAAAACTTCTTCATTGCTTTCAATAATGAAGCTTAGTTAAATATAAAATATCTATTACCTAGTAAATAAATTAACATTTACATAAAATAATATATTATATTATATTATATTATAGTAATATATTGTTGATAATTTCTTCAGTGTCCATTATATTTAAAAATCAAAATTTTACCTACTAGTACACTGTAGTTATAAACTATAGTCTATAATTCTTGTCTGTCTAAAAGTAGAAAGGAAAATTAAAGTTCCATAATATATAATATTTATTCCCATATTTTATATTTTTATTTAGTAAGTATGTTCCCCCCTCCCCCCCCCCAAAAAAAAAACGGTTTTAAGTAAGTCACTTTGTAGGGTAGAATATTAAATACCCAAAATGCAGATATATTGTATATTGTACTGACGAGTAAAAATTAAGATTGCAAAATGCAGATACTTTGTAAGGTCAAGTAAAACTTTAGATTGTAAATTGCAACACTTTGTACAATTATTTACATAAAGTAAAGATCGGTGGCCAGTTTAGGTAACCATAGGTAGGGGAGAACGGACCAAGTTTACTTAAGGTTTGATTAATTATCCTGCTACAAACAATGGTTAGATTATACTGAATTTTTTACAGGTAATACATAGTTTACTAAGAGTAAATGGTAATTTTTTGGTTTCATAACATGTTAACTACGGATGTATTTTTGCATTTTCAGCCAATGAATATGATAAAAGTAAAAACAAGTCTTCTAAAAAAAAAAAATAAAGACACTGCTCTTAATGTATGTATACATATTTAAAAACATATGTTTAATCTACTGTAAATAATTATAAAATAACATTTAGCCACATGTAGGGAATATCAAACAATTTATTTTAAATGTATATTGGACTCCGAATTGTGTCAAACACGTTGCTGATTGATCCTCATGTCGTTAAACAGCGTTAGTATGCATTCAAAGTATTAATATTCAGTACTTAATGTTTTAATAATAATTTATGCAAGTTTGTCAACAATATAATATTATATTACGTTTTTACATAGGTACCAACTATTAATAATATCTTTAATTTACTTTAAAATATAAAATATATAAACTAATGTATACATTTCATCAAACTTTTTGTTCAATTTCTAAAAAAATATGTTATCATATGGTTTCAACTTCTATTTCATATTTGATATTATTAATATGAAGATTTATTATCACAATGGATAGTGTTTAAAGCACCCAACATAATTTATTTAAATAAAAATTAAATAAAACGCCATCCTAAAAAAATTCTTGGATATATGTCTGGTTAATCATAAATGCTATAAATTAATGATTAATTTCTTTGTAACACAAGATAACATATTTTATTACAAGCTTGAATATTAGGTACTCACACTATTTTATTTTCACAGACTATTTTACTAATCCTTTTATATTCAAAATACTGTGTATTAAATTAAGATACCTATCATGTTAATTTATTTTTGTTATATTATATCCTTATGAAATCTTTTATGACTTATGATCATAATAAAACATGTTCGGGTATAACAACTTTTAGCTTTTTTTGATTTTTATTCATTCAATTACAACTAAATTCATGTATGACTTAGAATTTAAATAATTTTGTTAGATAAACTTAGTATTAAATAAAATAATTTTTACAATAAGATAAAAAAAAGTAGAGGTTTGATTCAAAGAGTAATCAACTATTATTTATAAGGTAAAAATTAATTGTATTATAATAATGTAATACATACATACTATGTTTATTTTATATAATAATATCATAATATGAATTATCTAGGGGATTTATATGAGTGGGTATAACTTGGAAGAGAGGTATACCATAGGCAAATCATTGTATGAATCCGCCATGGCCAATGTGGAATTCCTTATCTTTGACTGGGTCAATTGTGAACTTCACATACAAAGTCGTTGAAATCATAGAGTAATATAGAGGTGGCATTACAAATAATAACTAAATTGCAAAATTACTACAAACAATATAACCATTTGTAAAAATATTTCACAATTTATACTTTGTATAGTACCCGATAATGATTTTTTAAATCAAAACTGGTAGTAAATATAAATAAAAATATTATAATACATTAATATTTAATACGTCTTGTAGTCATAGAGTATATATTATTATAATATTTTTGCTAAATTTGTACGACTAGAGATTCATTTTTATATTAACATATATCAGTAGATTGGTGCGATTCAAACTATCACTTAATATTAAGTTTCTTAATATAATAATTATAATATATATTGCATTTATTTTAAAGAATATATTTTACATATAAATTTTAAATAAGTTTATAAATGATTTATAAAATATAAAATACATTAAATATAAAAATATAAAAATCATTAAATTAAAATATAAAATTTATCATAAATATGGTTTTCATACATATTTTCTGTTTTAAATAATAAACAATTATTATTATTATTAGCCTTTGAATAAAGTTAAATATGTATTATACCATGTTGGCATTGATTGTGTTTCATTATGTGCTTTTAAGCTACACTTTACTTTCAAATTAATATATTGTAGAAATTGATTTTATTAATAATCAGATATAGGTAAATTAATTTCTTTGCTGTGAAAATTTAATGAATTAAATATTTTTGGGTTATTTAAAAAGTGAGATACTACTTGAGATTGTATTTTTAATTTATTTATTGATTTAGTTTGTTAATTGAAATACATGAGGGTTTTTTTCAGTTTGTAAACATACTATAATGCCATCGTCACTTGGGTAAACTAGACCTGCTTTAAACCTACTTGATTTTTTAAAATACCTAAAACGAATTAATTCAAAAATTGATCTTTGTTAATATCATATTATAATGCTTTTACACAAGTTTCACAATGTATAGTTGATGTTAATTTAAGTACAACAAATCCTGAAATATAGATAAATTATTCCTTTGGTAAAATTACTAAATTCAAAAGTATTCTGATCATTAATGAAACTTTCAGCTGCTTTTAAATTATATTCCAAGCATGTAGGATCAGAATTAATATTTGTTGTACTTTCATTAATAACTTTAATGGGGTCACTACTAGAATAGTGAAGAATATCAATACTCTCTAAGGGTATGCGATTTTCACTGTTGGTGAGCTGGACATTTTATACATGTACCTATGACAAGTTTTATATATTATGTATAACGAAACTTTCTGGTGGTTGGGTTCTTATTGTATTCATTTTGTGCTCTGATATTTCCAAAAAAATAGTTCAAGGTGATCTTTACATAACTTGTATAGCTTAATCAAATTAAGTTTATCTACTTTTACCAAACATTCGTACAACTCAATTGTTGAGGTTAAACACATAATAAAACCAATGAAACTTTTCTGTTTAAATTTAGTATTGGTATGAATTGTCCATTCATATATTTTATTTTTAAATGTTAAATAATCTAAAAATGTTTAATGATAGTTGTTATTTTCTTGAAAATTTTCTTTAAATATAGATTTTTAGTTCCAAAATATTTTTCACTTCTAGAGTTTAATATGTCAAAGGTTTTATTAAACATTTCTATAAACAGAACCGTAATGTCTATTCCTCAAAACTCTTTTAAATTAAGGTTATCTTTACAGAATTATAATGCATCAGCCACATATTGTCTAAGAAGTTGGGTAGGAAGCTGAACCTTCATTTTCTGTTAAAAAAAAAAAAATATATGTTGTTTTCGGAGTTTATTGGCTAAGTGGCAACCTATCCTGTTCCTGAAGAATGAATAACTTTTTAATGTAGTCAAAATTAATTATCATTCGACTCTTAACCATTAATTGTTTTCATTCACAAAAAGCATTCCTTACCAGCTTAACCATATGCACAGCATCTAAAAAGACTAAAACTTCTTTGTTTGCAAAGTTTTTAGAGCAATCCATTATTTAAGTACTTAAATTATCTATATGAAAACTACAACCTAATTTTGTGCTAATGATATATTAGTGGAACATCCATCAAATGATAAACTTATTATAGTTATATAAGTTTGCAGTAGAAAGTCAAAGGCATGACGAACAAGCTCAGACTTTGTGAACTATTAAAGCCATTCGTTAAAAAATAACAAATTGGGATTTTACAGTTCTCATTTACTGCTATGAACATAAAAGTTAATTCTTCCTTAGCAATATCTAATGAATCACTATTTAACCCATTAACGCTGTGCGTTGCAATATGGCAACATAGATTTTTCACATTAATTTTTAAGATACAACATGTTATGTTTTCAACAAAATGTTGGTTAAAATTGTAAATACAAAAATTCCGGCGCTAATGGGTTAAGCCATTTCTAAGGTCAACATGACCATAGTAAGTTGTGCTATCATGTTCAAGGTACTGGCGGATAGCCATTTAATCTATCATAAGACTACAATGTAATGAATAGGGAGAAAACTTTTGTTTAAGTGTAGGCATTTTCAAAGACTCATCTGTAAAACCAGGGTTAGCGTTTATGTGTGAGTACCACTTGCTAAGGGTTCAAGCATGCGGCAGTATTATATTAAATTCTTTCCTTACATATTCATAAACTTTCGTAGAGTAAAAATGTAATGTCAAAGCCAATTGGCGAACAAGCGGACCATACTTTGTCTGTACACTCTGACCCAAATTTTTTTTTCGTCCAATTTGATATTAAATGTTGATGCTAACCAAAACATTCTAAAAGCACTTCACCAGCATCTTCATTAGTTATAACTTATAAGTAATAAGTTAAGACCGATTATAATTTTCAATATCAAGATGAGTATTAAATTGTTCGGAATTTGTGTGACCACTATCCTCTGTGTAGGATATGTTGCTGTTGAATATTATTACATTGGTCTTTTTAGTGAATGCAGCCCAGTTGGTTTGTTAATTTTTTTAAGCTCCTATTTGTTTTTCATATTAATGTTGTATGCTTATTACAGGAGGAGAATAATGGAATTATGGAATTATTTCAAAACTGTAATTCAAGATATGGAGCTTTCGTGGGTGATGAATTATTAGTAAATATACAAGGCTATGCCAAAATACATATTTTATGTAGTTTTCAATTCTTCCTAATGGTAAATATTTATTATTTTTTATATTCAATAATTCCCTTATTATTTTTGTTAGCGTGTTCAAATTGTTCTCTATGTTCCAATCTCATCATTCACAATGGGAAAAAAGTAATTGTTCTGTGTTGAGAAAGAGTATAAAGCGTGCCGGTGTGGTACTTTTCCAACGGGGTGACGGACCGGAGGAAAGACGCATAGTGTCTTACGCAAGCAAAAAGTTTAGCGAAACACAAACAAGGTACGCAGCGGTCGAACGCGAGTGCCTAGCGATAATCTGGGCGACAGACAAATTCCGTCCATACCTAGAAACCCGACGTTTCGAACTCCTAACCGACAACTCGGCACTAACATGGTTACATAGCCTAGACAGCATTTTGTAACGATAATATTATAATAGCATTATAATAACGTTATACTAATATTATTCGTGATTATAATGTTATAATAATATTATTAAACAAAAAATTGCTGTCTGGGAGGGCTAAAGACAAAAATTCAAAATTAACACGTTGGTCACTACAACCCAGACAGCATTTTGTAATGATAATATTATAAGAGTATTATAATAACGTTAAACTAATATTATTCGTTATTAAAATGTTATAAAAATATTATTAAACAAAAAAATTGCTGTCTGGGTAGCTAATTTAGATTTTAGTACGGTACACGTCCCGGGAATACAAAACGAAGCACCCGATTTGTTATCCCGCGACCCGGCACCGGGCACACCCGTAGACGAAGATCGACTTGAGGAAAAATTGGTAGGGGCACCTATAACACCGACAACCAATATTGACCTCGAGTCTGATCGTATCTCCTCTATGTTCGATAACCACGTCAGTAACGACACACAACTCACCGCGGCCACTCTCGAAAAGTGGCAGTCCGAAGACGCCACGATTCGTGACATAGTCGCCGGTCACAAGTGGGACGGTCCCGCGCGG
>NC_042495.1:20915694-20926877 GCF_005508785.2 Acyrthosiphon pisum
GGTAGAGCGGAAAAACGTGTTTTTAGGCCAAAAAGGTAGTGGTAAATCCAAGCGCGAACACCGGCACACCGGTGGAAGTTCGACAAGGGCGACGTAGTCTACTACAAAGCACACCACTTATCTAAGGCACATAAAGATTTTCACGCCGGGTTCGCACCAAAGTGGTGGGGACCGGTAAGGCTAGCGAAGCAGGTCGGAAAAGGAGTCTTTCTTACCGACCAGCAACCGCCACGAAAAATACATGTGTCATACCTAAAACGCGCACCAATAGGGTAAAAATAAATTTTTTTTTTTGTATTTGTCACCATTCACAGACAACATGACCGGCCAACAGCAGGAGAAATTGCAACAGGTGGCCGACTTCATCCAGCTGCTGGGGCTGGTATCCGGTGGCCAGGATGAGCCGCGAACAGCCACCCAGGTCGCGAGGATGACTACCCGCCAGCTCCTGCAGGACCCAGTGCGGGCGGCCATCTACAACCGGGGCTGGGCGGACCGTACAGCGGACATCCAGCGGAGGTTGCGGCCGCAACGACCACCATCGACATCAACACCCAGCAGCCGCATCCCGTCGCTAACAAGGCCACCAACACCGACAAGGACAACCGCCCCCACAACACCAGCCACCACGACACCTGTCTCCACAACACCAGCCACCACAACACCTGCCCCCGCAACACCTGCCCCCGTGAAGCCTGCGGAGCCGAAACCGGTACCCAGGACAACGCGGGTACCCCCAGGCCCGGCGGTAAGGGTGAGGACGGAGGCGCAGCAGGTGCGGAACCGCCGTAAGTTCCAGCAGCTGAAGGAGAAGAGGAAAGCAAGGGAAGCCGAGGCAAGCCAACAACATCGGCTTGCCAAGCGACCTACGCTAACCTCAGACCCTGAAGCAACCAGCGCACCTCCTACCGGCCCAACACCGCTGGAACCGATGGAGGTAGACAAACCGGCGCCCAAGGACGGAAACTCCAAGGAGCCGGAACAGTCTACCAGCCATACGCCGCCAAACCAATCACCGACCACGGACGAAATAACCGAAGACGATTGATATGCGGCGTTCGAGGGGCTTGAGGAAATAGCGTACGATCCGGCGTACTACACTCCAATAGGGTCCCCAAAAAGCGAATAAACCACTCACGGGCGCGGGCGAGTCTACCTCAAGCGAAAGCCAGAGGTAGTACAAGCCACCCCGACCCGTAACGACACCGACACCGGTACAAGTGTACCCCGTGTGGTGGTTTGACAGGGGAGTATAACACGGTACGCAGCGGCAACCAGTACAAAGTACAGGTACCGCAGCGACCGGTCTACGCTTTTGTCAACCGCCACCACGGGCTACAGCGCGACATCGCCAACTCTCCCACCACGCCACAAAGGCACAGGGCGGGACGGGAAGGCAAGTCGCGTAAGACGAGCACCGGCCGTCGGTATACCTATCGCAAAAAAACCACCGAAACGACCGGACCGCATCTTCTCGTTTTTATATATTGACCACACATAATACTGTAACAATATTCTTGTATTTGTTTTATTACAAAAATAAACGCCCCCCCGTGGACCATATCAACACCACACATTGTTAATTTGAATTTACTGGTTTTACTTCCTTGGTGTTACCCACGTACCACTAGCATACTACGACCGGCTCACCGCGGGCACGAAGCCAACACCGTCGTAGCCGCGTCAGTTTGATGTTTTTTCAAATTTTTACAACATTCACTCGATTTCTCATGTAGCGATTTCCTTATTTTGTTGTATTTCAAAAACGAATAACTGTAGATACATGGAAATTTCACTAAATGTTTATATTAGCATTTACAATACCCCATATAGTTTTGGAAATATTTTGACTCTTTTTGGGCTGTTTACGGACATTTTCAGTTTTCTATTTGTTTAGTTTTTTTTTATATAAATATCAATAAAGATTTTTCTGTTGGGCCAAAAAGTGTAAAAATGTAATTCAAGGCTCCTGATATATTGTTATAATAGGTTGAAAAATATTAAAAATACATAGGCACAATTTTTTTTTATAAGCATTTAAAGATCAAAATTTGACAAAATTTATCAAATTTAAAATTGAATAATTATTTTGTAGTTAAAATTTATAAAATGTTCAACTTTTATATCTAAGGATTGAAAATTTATAACAAGATTCCACGTAAGTAGTTAATTATGTTACCAAAAATTCTAAGAAATACATAAGCACAGTTTATTTTTATAGTCATTTTAAGTTCAAATTTGGACGAAATTAAAAAACCTGGAATAACTATTTTAGTTATTTTGTTGTGATTGTATAATATTATTTGTGGGTACTTGAAACTTCTAAAGCTACTTTACGTGTATTGGCAGTATTGAAAAAAAAATTGAATTAAAAAAGGTTTGTTATTAAGTGATTACAAGAATACTAAAGGTAATTTTTTAAAACCTATTGCCTATTTATAAATGTTTGATAATTTATGATCATAATGCTAGGTCTTTAACACATAAATAAACAGAATCAAGTTTATTGTTACTTATAGTATGATTGAATATTACTGGGTGACATTTAGAATTTTAGATACTTATGTTTAAGCTCATTCCCCGCTGTTGACCCTGTTTTACTAAAATGTTAAATTAGTTTTGTAGAATATTATAGATCGTTGAAGGGTTATTGCCGGACAATATAAACTTTGTCCTTATAGCTGATTTGAATCGACTATTTTTATTGCACCTGTAGACGATCTAATCACTTGTTTTTTTATAATTATATAGGGATTTGTGATGATTTTAATCATTTCGTTATTATTACGCTCTATTGCAGATGCCATAATGAACATTATTTATTTATTTATTTATTTCAACGGATCAAACGATCCAATTACAATAATTTAAAATAATATAATTAGTTCAAAAATTAATATTAGAATACAATAATAACACAGTTATAATACAATAATAATAAAGTAATAAATCAGTACAACATATTTAAATACAAAAAATGTTGTTTACATAGCTATTAAATAATTCAATGGAATATTATAAGGTGATATTATTAGGTGATAGGTGTTTAAATTGCATTAATATAACTTATTAATATTTAATAATATTATAATCTTAATAATAATAATCATTATTATTCATCCATCTTGAATTATATCTGAAAAATAAATACTTTTATTAACACTCCTTGTAAGACAAGAATAGGCAATAGAGTGTGCAGGAATACGGTTACCTAACTTATCAGAATAGATTAACGCTAAACGTCCCGGAGCTAACTTCACAGACATTGATATTATGTCATTGAATTCAAATTTAATACCAATTACCATCCATTATACAGTGACCCACTTGTAACCTACTTTACAGCAGAGGGACAAAATATACAATATCAGCTCTATAATGCACCGACGAGCACAATGGATAAAACGTTTTAATTAAAAACGGCTTAAGTTGACTCTTTGGTAAAATTAAAATAAATTTACAGTTACCAACGACCGTCCAATTGTGTCTTATTGCGAATTTAATAACAGCCAAATCGGTTTATTAGTATTCACATTGAACAATATCATAATTATATCTTTTATTGTTAGGTACAAGTAAATTTCTTTTAATTAACTTTGTTTATCGAAAATAAATTATGAAACGTTCCATTACGGTTTCGTAAAATTATTTGTTAATTATATTCATCTGTCGTATATTGTAGACAGTCGTCACTGTAATATTATTTAATGTAAATATATTACATGTAAAAATCAACGTAGCAATTTAGATATTAATATAGGTCAATGAAGCAAGATGTGCTGAGACAGCAAAAACTATTTTACTATATAACGCCGCCGTACGCGCAAGGACAGGGAGTCCCCGTTCTCACTGAGTGAGTCGGTGAAAACGGGCTACGGCGGTCTGAATCCGCAAAGTGTTTAATTTATGTTTGTTTTAAAATTCAATAAAAGTGTTTCCGACCATTAAAACCCGAGTTGAATTTTATTTCTAAGTCTTCTTTGTCCTTACCTTTGAATATTGGAACAGTGCTCAGACCCACACACCTATAGTCAATGAGGTTTATTGCAAACTGAACAGTGCTCTGGTTGTGGCGTCCTAATAGTCATTCCAAATTAGGGAACGGACGTAAGATCGACAAAACGCGTACCATCGTACCTCAAAAGCTAACAGTGCATTAATCTGAATTTATTCTAGAGATAGTCATTAGCTTAGAGTGTACGGAGGTAAGGCATATAGTTGGTTCATCGCGTATTATCCAATACGGGTGATACCACACATCTTACACAAAAGAGTATCGTGAGGTAGTATTGGCAATTTTCCAGTACCGGCGCTTATAGTTTATTCATAATTGTGTCAGTAAAAGTTAATAAAAAAGTTATTGCCAGTGTTTAATACGATGATAGTCAATAACTACTAGAATAATATAATATAGCGTGTTTTCATTTCTAAACGTAGTGCTTATTTAAAAATAAATTAAAATTTTAAATCACCCACAAAAATTTGCAGATTAATTTTCATTTAGTTCGTGTTGCGACACCGTACAGTCCACACGTATGTTTCTATCGCGCTCCGCTTATCAGCTCCCGATAGCAAAGTCGTTTGTGCTCGCCGCGACGTCTACTCCGTCGTGGTGCTAACCACTGGTAATATATTTTTTTATTATACTCTCCAAGGCCAACTACCTGTTCACCTTATCTACATCATTATGAGTTCTAATCGCCAGCCGACCGGCTCTCATAGCTACACTAACAAAAACAAAACTACAAATCAAAAAAATAAACAACTCTCTCCGTTAATTATACCAAAAACCTTAATTAATCAAACGGGCTCTTACTCACCGTTGGACTTCTCCGATAACGAGATTGACTGGCAAACAGTCACAAATGACTCGGGTAAACGTCAAAGATCGCCCAACACTCTCTCATCACCACTTCCAGAAAAAGACACAAATATTTTCATGTCTTCAAATCGCTTCTCTCCATTAGCCCCTCCCAATGAAGAATCTCAAATGGACACCAACAATATTGAACAGTCACAGGAAGTCACCCCTCCTAAAACCGTCAACCCGCCACCAATATTCATAGAATCCAATTTAAATTTCAACAATTTTACCGCCAAAATCAAGGAACTTACGCAACCTATTGGTTTCGAATGTAAAACCTCCACCAAAGGGGTTAAACTACAAACATTTAATTCGGACTCGTACAAATCTGTAGTTAAATTTCTCAAGGAAAGCCAAGTTCCCTTCCACTCATTCCAGAACAAAGAATCTAAACCATACAGAATTGTGATAAAAAATCTCCACCCTACCACGGACATATCTTTCATAAAAGATGAATTAACCTCACTGGGCTTCCAACCCAGAAATATTATGAATGTACTTCACAGACAATCCAAGGCACCTCTCCCTATGTTCTTCATTGACTTAGAACCGGATATTAACAACTCTGATATCTTCAAGCTTTCACTCCTATGCTACTCAAAAATAAAAGTCGAAGCTCCTCGTCCCTAAAAAGACACTCCCCAATGCCTTCGATGTCAATCATAATGGTCATACACGCACTTACTGCAACCACCACCCCAGATGTGTTCGCTGCGGTGATCCCCATGACTCATCACAATGCCAAAAAGATCGAACCCAACCCGCCAAATGTGCCCTATGTGGTGGCCCACATCCTGCCAACTACAAAGGTTGCTCAGTGCACAAAGAACTCAGCAAAAATAGAAAACACTTACCATCGAATCCCTGGCACAAAAACGCACCGAACCACCAAACATCTTCCTCCTCACAAGAACCTCACAAAAATACCAACGTGGAATTCCCTCCCTTGCCACAAAATACGCCCAATCATTCACACAGAACACATCAAGAATCTCCTATCCCTAGTGTTCCGAATAACACAACGGATCAGCTTACGTCTTTCATCATGGAATTCAGATCTCTAATCAATCCCCTGATATCCCTACTTACATCACTCATCGAAAAACTTATCTCAAACAATGGCAGAAAATAAGCTATCTGCCTTAAACATTCTTCAATGGAACGCTAATGGAATTGTAATATTCTCGTTGTTGGAGCTGGTCAGAGTTATATTCTGATAGCCGTTAACTACGAGTATATTATGATTTTTGCAGGAAGCGAGACCGCTCGTGTTGATGATGAAGTTGTTGACAGGGTAGTTATAAATAAATGTAGACAGATGAAAGATACTTTGTAGTTTATTTAAATGTTCTTCAGTAATAAATGACAAGTTACTACACAGAGTGACGTGAAGGTACTTGTTGTGCTCTGGAGTAGACACGTCTGAATACAGGCTGTTTCAGGCTCCCTTTTATATTCGGGTCCCTGCTCCCCCTGCCTATCGATACGCTATCTCTTCTCTAACGGATGTGGTCCGTGTGACCATCGACTCAGCCCACGCATTTACAATATTCCTATCTAATCTGAGTATTCGCTATAATGCGTTGCCAGCTAATTTATTATCTGTGTTGTTGTTCAAAAAGCCATCAATTCTGCGAATTGCTAAATATTTATCAGTTATTACATCTTGGTCTATATGTCGCGTACATATACATGTACCCATATATCTACTCGTGACTTTGGCAATTCCTATATCCTTTCAACTGGTTCGTGAATTGCGTTTTTAGAAAATATAATTTGGCTCACCTACCCGGTTATTTTGACTACATGATTAACCTTCTATTGTATTCGTATATGGCAAATTTTGACTATTGCCAAATTGTTTAAGGAGGTCGTTTACCTAATCGCTTATGCCGAATTTAACTATTCATATATAATGATATTTATGTGTTGTGAGTAAACGGTTTCTATCCGTTACAGAATCACCAATAACACGGAAGAACTTAAACTTGTTCTCGCAGAAAAAAACATAGATATAGCTCTCATCTCCGAATCTCATCTCACCTCCAGTTCAAAATTTAAAATTTTCGGATACGACTGCCTCCAAGCCAATCACCCCGATGACTCAGCTCATGCTGGTGCCGCACTATTAATTTCTACTAAAATCCCACACTCACCATTTCATCCTAAATCTAACCAACACATGCAGATAGTCGCTACATCTATAAATATTAACTCCATACCACGTCTATTGCATCAGCCTACTTCCCACCTGGATCACCTTTTCCGGCAGAAGATCTGTCACTATTTCTTCAAACACTTAATCACACATACATCATAGGTGCTGACTTTAATGCGAAGCACGAAGCATGGGGCTGTCGCTCAAAGAACACTAGAGGTCGCACTCTACACAACTTTATAACAATCAAGTGCTCTAAGGTTATCTCTCCAGCCTCCCCCACCTACTGGCCAACCCATGCAAATCGTCATCCTGATTATCTTGATTTTTTTCTATCCAACCTCCCCAATCACATCCATATAAATATTTCTAACCTTAATGACCCTGCATCTGACCACACACCGATCATCCTCAAAATTCAAGCAAATGTTCCCTTCCACCCATTCGTTAAAAAACGCACAGATTGGAACAAATTTCGCAATATTATATCAACTTCTTCCTCTTTAAACATTAAGTTAAAAAATCCCACCGATATAGATACTGCCATAAACACCCTCACAAACAACATTCAAGACTCATTTCGAATATCTTCCACCACATCTGCAACTCAAGACAACTCCAGCAGAAATACCACTCCGGAAATAAGAGAGCTCATATCTCAAAAACGCCGGGCTCGAAACACTTGGAAACGTACTCACTACCCGATTGACAAACAACGGTACAACTATTTTTCCAACAAACTCAAGTCAACTCTCAAGAAACATAAAAATCAACTATACACCTCCCATATTCAATCTCTTTCACCCTCAAATGGGTCTCTCTGGAGAAAAACCAAAGCTCTTTTAAAGCATAAATCTACCATTCCCCCTCTTCGCTATCAGAACAACAATCTTGCTACCACTGACCAAGATAAATCAGATCTGCTGGCTAACCATCTTGAAAATACATTTAAACCTCACAAAATCTCCCCTGATGATACTCACATGCTTCAAGTTGATCAATTCATCTCATCACCTCTGCCCATGGCACTTCCAGCCTCCCCAACTACTCCTGGCGAAGTTCTATCAATTGTTAAAAAACTCAGGAAAAATAAGTCACCCGGCCATGATCTCATTAACAACAAAATAGTCAAAAACTTACCACCAAAAACCATCATTCTTCTCACCTACATCTTTAATGCTATATTTCGCCTATCTTATTTCCCTCCCACTTGGAAATCAGCACTAATTATTACTATACTTAAACCAGGAAAACAACCTGATTTGCCTGAATCGTATAGACCAATCAGCTTACTTCCCACGTTTGGAAAAATTTTTGAAAAACTTCTTCTCAAAAGACTTGTGAATATCGCACTCAAACAAAATGACCTTCCCAGCTTTGAATTCGGTTTCCGTGCCAAACATGCAACTTTTCACCAGCTCCATCGTGTAGTGGACCACATTGCTACATCTCTAGAAACAAAAAAATACTGCTCAGGACTTTTTCTCGACGTAGCTCAAGCCTTTGACACCGTTTGGCACGATGGTTTATTATACAAACTTAAAAAAAATCTTTCCGGCACCCTATTATTTACTTCTAAAATCATACCTAAATAACAGAACATTCAGAGTCAAATTAAAAACCACATTTTCCAGCACACAAAACATTCTAGCCGGTGTCCCTCAGGGAAGCGACATCGCTCCTTTCCTATACACATTGTTCACAGCTGACATTCCTAAAACGGATAACACCCTAATAGGGACATATGCCGACGACACCGCAATCCTTTCATCTAGTCAAGACCCTTTCGAAGCAAGCAGCCTACTTCAAAATCATCTGAACAGCTTATCTCACTGGTTCAAATCTTGGAAAATCAAGATCAACGACTCCAAGTCTTCTCATGTCACTTTCTACCTCCGCCCCGGGGACTGTCCTCACATAACATTCGAGAATGCAATCATTCCTCACTCAAATGAAGTCAAATATCTCGGCTTATTGTTTGACAGAAGGCTCACCTGGGGCCCCCACCTCAAAACCAAACGCGAACAACTAAACAGCCGCCTTCACATCCTTAGGCCTCTCATGAAATCTAATATGCATATCTCCAACTGTCTACTACTCTACAAATCCCTTCTGCAACCTATCTGGTCATACGGAATCGCTCTCTGGGGTACCATTAAACCATCGAACACTAGAACCATACAAGCATTCCAAGCCATCTGCCTCCGCATGATTGCTAAAGCCCCTTGGTACGTCACAAATGTTGCTCTTCATAATGACCTCCAAATCCCCACCATCAAACATACAGCTATCAAATATTATCTTCGCCTGCACTCCAATATGGAACATCACTCAAACCCCCTCATCGCTCAACTTCATACCAACGCTCTTCCAGACAACCCAGCCAGACGCCTCAATCGTGAATGGCCCAGAGATCTTCTCAACGCACATTAAACTCAACGTGTTTATTACTATCTCTCCCTAAATTTCCACCCACGTAGGAATTTCTAATGTGAAACTCCTACTCATTGTCTTTTTTCTCACTGCCTCATTTTATATTCTTTCATTCACATTTACTTATTGTACCATTTTTGTATAGATTGTAAATTTTCACAAATAAACGACATTTAAAAAAAAAAAAAAAAAATTTTCATTTAAATTATTTATAAAGTAAAATAATTAACATAATATTATTTTGTGTAGCTGTATTAGGTACCTATAAATACTCTTAAGCATACTTTATGCACCATGCCACACTTTACAGTAATTATATAAAAAGGTGCACTCATAAGCATCAAACATTATTGGACTTATCTATAAAATATCAAAATACGTTTGATAATATACCTATAATAATATTATTGTTTGATATTAAATTAAATTTGCATAACTATATTATATTATATTTTAGATTCTGAGCGGAGCTAAGAAGTTAGTAGTTTTACAATGAAGATTATTTTAATTTTTTTATCCTGTAAACAAAATTTCTACCAGAATGCTGAAGGAGTGCTTGGATTTCAACTTAATGGCTGCAGTGTCTTATATTTTAGTAAATTGGATCAAGATGGTACTGAAAACAGGTCATTTTGCGATTTGCTCAGTATTATTTTAACGGTTATTAACACATATTATTTACAATACATAAATTTTCTTTCGTCCGTCAATTACACAATATTTACAAGCAATAAACAATATATATTTTCATTTTTCATAAGGTATAAATTATACTACAATGCATAGTAATAATAATACAAAATGGTGCGTTATGGGATCGTTCAAAAGTATAATATATTTTTAATCAAAATTAAAAAAAAAAATAATGGAAAGAAATATTGCAATTAAAATGGAAGAATTAAGAAGCGATGATAAACTGTGAATATAAATTATTCATTTTTTTTATTCATACTGTATAATATAGTGTATAGTAGGTTCCTTAATTAAAAGTTAACTATTTCAATCCTTAAAAGATATCAAGATATAAAAACTAAACTAATAAATATAGTATTTTTTTAGCACTACAAATACATTATTTTTAGATATTTTGTTATTATATTATTTTTCAAATTCAATGGTTTTATTGATTTAATAATTTTAATGAAATGTATACACACGCGGAGTGAACATTGTTTTACGTAGTAGTCAATAAACTATAATTCTTAGTTTTAAATTGCAGAAATTGTATTGTCTTAATATGTATAATTTTGTTTTATATTAATGAGTTAAAAAAATATTATATTAAAATAGTTAACATTTATATTCTATAAATTAACTTCTCACACTACTTTTCAGCTTACAATTTTTTTTTTTTTTAATATTTAATAAAATAAAATAGTTGGAATAGGAACATTTATTTGTAAATAAATTACTATTTTATTTTATTATGTTGACGAGATAATTCAAATATTACATTTACTTACTGAGAATCAAAAATTGGTATACATTATGTCAACCTCTGGTATAATTTTTAACTGTCTATAGTCTGAACATAAAATGTTGTTGCATTAGCGGTATAAATACATTTTATATTTATTAAATGTATATCAATAAATATATTATGGTTGCACAATTATATTAATTTGTTACAATAAAATAATACTCGTTAAAATAATGAAATAATTTGGAAATAACTTTATTCTAATCATCAAACATAATTAATCAAATACTGCAATAAAATATTTCAAA
>NC_042495.1:20926977-20927975 GCF_005508785.2 Acyrthosiphon pisum
TTATTTTTATAGTCATTTTAGTTCGAATTTGACGAAATTTCATGTTAAAAACCTAGAATAACTATTTTAGTATTTGTTGTGATTGTATAATATTACTCGTGGGTACTTGAAACTTCTAAAGTATACCATTATATATCTATGATAGTATCACGGTTTGTTGTTGATGTATAACGCGTTATAAGTACCTACCTAATGGATATTGTGATATTCCTGTGTATATTATAGGTCAATTTTTTTTTAATACCATAGATATAAGTATATAATATATCTTATACCTAGACCGACATACCGTCTCCGCTCAGAATCGTTTTTCTTATACAATGATATTAAATCATTGAATTCAAATTTAATACCATCCATTATACAGTGGCCCACTTGTAACCTACTGTACAGCATAGCGACATCCACTTGCCCACCTTTTTTAAATTTATATTTACAATGTATGTCAATTAATTATTTTCGGATTCGACGTGTTATCAACAAAATACCTAATGTCCAAATCTAATCTAATAACTAATAAGTAATAAGTAATAATCAAACTAATCAATAAATTTCGATGAACATTTTACGGAAACTTTTAAAAATAAAAATAAAACTATGACATAAGCCAAGGGGGGGGTCCGGACCCGGGGTCCACCCCCCTGGGTTCGCCACTGCTGAGTTAGCCCGCATTGATCTCTGATTTTATATTTTATTTCAAATATTTGTATTATAAATAATTAAAAAAAAAATGCTTTTTATCTTGAATACAAGATACAATAGTTGCCAATACAACTAAAATATAAAGGGCAAAGTGGCACAACAGAGATCCATTTACGAGAGTGGAGGGGAGGTGTATGAAGAAAAATATACTACCTTGATGTTACAATAAAAATTATGCGAAATTACGACTACACACTAGGAGTAGAATTTTATTCGTAAACAATTACACTGTCAGACTTTTTGAAGAACAAATAATATTATATATACGTTGACATGACAAAAGCTATAAAAGTCCC
>NC_042495.1:20928025-20929276 GCF_005508785.2 Acyrthosiphon pisum
GAGTACTAATTGTGCGATAAATAATTACGGAGATTTTTTACATATATAAGTGACCTAAGTTTAAAATAATTTGGATTTTGAGATACTATGGGTTCTACTCAAGTCTGACGAGAAAAAGGTCAACTAAGATAAGAAATGTATACCAACTTTTTTTCGTCAAACGCTGATTAGGAAAAGATAAACACTGAGGCAAAGATGTCAAATCTGATGAGAAAAAGGTCATCTCTGCAGAGAAAGACACGTAGTCGAAGAGAGCTGTCGACCAAGCGTTCCCGTGGGAGGTGTGCAACCGGTCATTCGTGGGTAACGAGATGGTCACTCGGCACATGCGAACGTACACGGATCAACGGGTGTCAATCCGTAGACGTGTGCGGAAAGTCTTTCTCGCGGTCCGACGGTCTGATCAGAAACCAGCGTACGCACAGTTGACAAAAGCCTAACCAGTGCCACCGGGACACGATCCCCAAGCACATGCGCAAATACGTGTAAACCTGCCGTCACCACGTCGTCATTTTTGTGTCCATGTACACGATAAGTACTTGAAATAATGGTTCGATTTTCAACTTCAGTTGAAGTTCTTGTTCGATGGAAAAGTGAAGTGAATCTAGTTGGTGCATTGGGGAATTAAATAATTCCCAATAGTTTTCAAAAGTACCGGGGAAAACAAAATAAGAATTAAGAATTAATCAATTATTACCGCGTAATTTATTAATTAATTAAATTATTTATACTTACTTTAATATAGGTATACTTTACTCCTTTTTAGTTTAGAAAATTAGGATTCAACATTAATTTTGTGCAAAAAACAGAACTAGTTACTCATAGACCTTAAACTATAGTTTGTAACTATTATTATTATTATTATCATGATGTTATAGCTCTATGTCGTATTGTACGCTATTGTTGCGCCGTTGCTGATTACAAGTTCGGCTGTTGTCGGCAAAAGTGTGCTGAAAGCGGGAGCAGAAACGGTTTACTCAATATGTACCTAAAGATCAAATTTTTTATGTTAGAAACACGTATATTTTGTGGTAGGTAATAACAATCTCATAAATAAATAGCGGGCGGCCAAAATATTAAACTTAACAACTAATACAATGGCTGGTAAACAATATTCAACTTTAAAAACAGCCCACTGACCACGTGGGGGACTAGGTTAGGTGGCGATGCTCCCGGTCGACGACCAATGTGGGTCCGTCGCCGTTCCGGCGACGGCGGACAATCTTCTGAGCTCTGAATTCGACGGTGACA
>NC_042495.1:20930730-20932590 GCF_005508785.2 Acyrthosiphon pisum
CCAAAAACCAAATTCAATTTTGTGAAAAATCGATTTTGCGTAAAAATTCCCGTTTTTCCTTAATTTTCTTTGGTTTTTCTTGGCGCTTTTGAAAATTACTGGGAATTTTAAATTTAACCTCCCCAACGCACCAACGATATTCACTTTCCAATCGAACAAGATACTGAAGTTGAAAATCGAAGCATTATTTCGACTACTTATCGTGTACAGACACAAAAAAAAAAAATTAAAATAAAAAAAAAATAAAAAAAAAACACACATCATTGTAAAATCAATACATTCATCGTTCCACTCAGAATCTAAAATTGCGAAAAATATGAAAAATTTATATATGAAAGAACTAAAATTATAGACTTGTATTAAGTCAAATATATTAAGATATAACTCTAGGATGGGACCCTATAATAAACCTCGGGGCCCGTGTGCGCTGCATATGTTAAAGAACAATCTTTGTACTATCATTAGATATTCCACCTCTAAAGCATTAAGTAAAATGTTTATACTTACGTACCACATAGTACGCTCATCTCATATATATGTTTTTGAGCGCTCTGCAGTACTGCCCACCATGCGCGCAAAACTAGACAATTTCCCAACCATGAGCAGACACCTGGCATAACCACCTCTGCTCCTGGGACCTAGCTGATCGATCATCTGGTTTTCCTGCACTCCTCGAGAGGCAACTACTCAGTTTGGTTTGTGTACTTCGTTTTCGTCTTCAGGTAGGCTTGGTCTCCAGTCTCATATCGTATGTCCGTCTTCCAGTGTGATCTACCTGGACACCGGGGGTCGATCAATCCCCCGATGGTGAGCTTGCCCGCGACCGCTTATTCGTCCATCCCGAAGGTTTGGCTTATTTCGCGGCTACTCTGTATATCTACAGGACGTTCCCCCATCCGTAACCCGGGGACGTGCCCGATGCATACGGGATATAATAAACAAATTTTATTTTTGTCGTTGAATTTTTTGAATTGAGTTTGAAGAAATTTACCAATGCTAGAAAAATCACAAATACCAAATAATTAGAATCATGAAATTATTTCATAAAATTTAAATAGCTGTTATTATATCTGCACAACTAAATCAAGAGATTGCCGACGCACCGAAGAGTGGTTTGAACAATTATTGTTTTAAAACTAATCTAAATATACTGAATATATCTTTGGCGTATGGTAGGTATAATAGATTAATGAAAAAATGACTTTATGGGAATAAATCTCAAGCTTTGTAAAATTGTCGCATTTTTATGACTATTTTTTTTATCTGAAAGAAAAAGAAGGTGACTTCCTATAGCCCCCATTGATCTCTAATTTTGTATTTTATTTCAAATATTTGTATTATAAATAATTTTAAAAAAAATGCTTTTTATCTTGAATACAAGATACAATAGTTGCCAATACAACTAAAATATAAAATAAACACTTTTTGGTGTTTATTGACTTTTAATTTAAAAATGTTCTGATATCTAAGTTTCTTTTTGAATTATATTGCAAACAGTATTATTTTTTACACGAGTTTAATATTTTAATTTTGTTATTTTTTATTATACTTCTTAGGTAAAACACATAATATTATGTGCTTATAATATATTATATAATAAATTAGATGTTTTGATTTAACTCGAGTAGGGCAAAGTGGCACAACAGAGATCCATTTACGAGAGTGGAGGGGAGGTGTATGAAGAAAATATACTACCTTGATGGTACAATAAAAATTATGCGAAATTACAACTACACACTTGGAGTAGAATTTTATTCGTAAACAATTACACTGTCAGACTTTTTGAAGAACAAATAATATTATAATATACATTGACAATGACAAAAAGCTATAAAAGTCCCAACGAACAATATTTTTCGT
>NC_042495.1:20933900-20936773 GCF_005508785.2 Acyrthosiphon pisum
ATCAATCTCAGTAACAACCTCCCAATACTAAATCCTGTGAACAACAACTAACAAATATCATACCTCTTTTGACGAGCAGCAATCGGTTTGTTTTATTATAACGACTTACGTATAATTTATAAAAAAAATATGTGAAATATGCACTTAAAATACAAAGATAATAAAATATGTACTTAAAGAGAAAAATGTAATATACGTAATAATTAACTTGAAAAATATGGAGGTAAGAAGCTCATTTATAATTTGAGCATCTTTTGGAGGTTTGATATGTACAAAGGAATTTATACATGATTTACTTACCATTAATTGACGTTTTTTAAAAGTGTCTTTGATATCTTGATCAATATATAATTTCAGGTAGCGCATCATTTCTTTTGGATTATTTTCACAGTAATTGTACTTACGGAAATTCATGGACAGATTGTAACAGGCATTCTACATTTAATAACTGCAATGAGCTATTGAAATTACCATTTCTCTTTGCACGAGATAAATACGTTTTAGTGATTTATTTTATAATCCTGAAACAAAACAAATAAAAAAATAATAATAATTTTTTTTCTCCAAACCATCCATTTTTAAATATCATACTTTTTCCCGCTAATAATATGAATATTTGCCTATAGTTAAATGCACTTAGCTACTCTCAATATTTTTCAGTTTTGAAATTATATGGTCTACAAAGTTTTTTGACAATAAATGTTTCGGATAGTCTAGACAATACAGTAATATAAAATTTACTTTGTTGTGATCATCCTTGGCCAATTCAATCGATTTTGTATCAAAAATGAATAACATTGTTAAATCAACAAAAAACTAATAGGATCATAAAACCTAAAGAGATAGTTGGTAAAAAATAAACATAAAAATAGATTTTATTTGATTGTAATAATGGTTAAAAATTTATTATAACCAAAATGACAAGTTAGTTTTAAAAAAATATAATTTTGTACCTATGTGATAGACATATTACAATTTAAGTAACTAATTTTCATTTATAATTTATTTAACCTTTTAGTTGACATAGATAAACTATTTACTTAGCTATTTTAGTCGAATAATCAAAATAATATTTTGACTGTCTATGGTTTTTGTTTTCTTTATAAATATAACCTGCTTCAGCAGACACACAGACACATAATTGCGTATACATTTTAGGAATTGGCTTTAAATTATGTGAGAATAATATAATATCATTGATAGTATATTATTATAAAATTAACCAATGGCGATATAAATTATGATAATATTTTTTTTTCTTAACTACAGCTCCACACAGCATTTGGGAAATGTAATATTTTGTGAATAATTTGAAGTGCTTGAATAATAATTAATATTTGACTAATAATATTGTATAAATATTTTATTCTCATGATAATAAAATATTGGACTGTATAGTTGCACAAAAATGTTGACTTAATATTTTTATAATGTATCCATGAAAATAATTTTGAAAAAATATGATTATAAAATGTTTTGTTAATATGTTTTACTACAAAATATTTTTCAAATGTGAACTTCTTGGCCAAAAAATATAAATAAAATATTTCCTTATTATTTACGCAACTTTTTCAAATATTTTAACAACTATATTGTTTTCCTGAAAATATTTTTACCATAGTTGGGAAATATTAAAATTCTATGTGGGATTGAGTGATTTTAAAGCTATGCGTAGCCAATATTATAATTTTCAAACGCAAAGAGGATCGCAGGACTGTATTCTTTGATGAGCCACAACCAAGTTCGGTTATCTGGTCCTACCCACTTCACCTAGAGATATTAATCCGAGCTTCGATCAGAATCCTCTACTCTCGTACAAACCACCACTAGCCTTCAGGGGAAAACACGATTACAAAATTGTGCACTAGCCCGTCCCGACGACGCTAGACCGCGATAATACCTACCTACTCGAAAATCGTATCACATATATTAGAATGTATTAATTTCTTTCGCTTAAAACGCAGGTCGCATAGGTGGAAATCCAATATCAACCAATTCCAATCCAACCCCACCAACCTCCTCCACTAAATAATAAAATAACTTTTAAGTTTATACTTGAGCGGTGGGTATAACCAAAAAATAAGAATTTAATAAATAATTGTTGTACCGTATAACATATGTTAAAAAATGTAGAAACATTATAGGATTTACAAAAATAACAAACACCTTGTTGCCAAGTGTATAAGTGTTTGGAAAATCAATAATTCGTGTCTATTTATTAGTATTCATTTCTTACGAAAATCACGAATTAAAATCCACTCCTGACTTGACGGTACAGGCTGTCGACGATGTCCACAGTTTGCCGGTGGACAAGAGATGTATCTCTTTACATAATACGGACTTGCGTGAAAATTCCTCGGGCGATGCTCCCGAAATTAGACTGTCGTCCGTTACGTCCACGGAGTTTCCAGTTTCCGCGGATTCGCCATCAGGAGCCGAATCGCCTGTTTTGGCGTTGATGTCACCTGCCACTGAAGGAGATGACTGCTGTATCGAGACGCCATCATCCGTCTCGTCACCGTTTCCACCGGTAGTAGACGAAGTGACGGATACGATCACCGGCGGAGACCGCAGTGACGCGGGGACGGACCCATGACTAAATAAACAGGCATGTCAGCTAAAATTTCATTTTCGCTATCGTCGCGCATGTTCCCCAGACATGGAAAGAATAATATAAAATGTATAATGTAGATTATTATTATAGCGTACAATATTTTAGCGTTTATTCCAAGTCTGGGGAACATTTTATTACAATTTTATGTGCAGTGTTATCGAGCTGACATGCCTGTTTATTTAGTCATGGACGGACCTGTCGGTAACAACGGTCACGCCAGCTAGAGCTAGACGTCCGCGCCGTTCACTTTGGAACCGGA
>NC_042495.1:20936898-20938784 GCF_005508785.2 Acyrthosiphon pisum
GTAAAATATGTATATATGTATCTGTAAATTTACTTGAATAAAATTGTGTGTTATGTTATATATTATTTGGTTTTTATTTGATATAATTATTAATAAAATATATGTCAACACGCTTGCGTAAAATTAATTATGCAGCTTGTAGAAATTCTATATATTTTGTCGTACATGTATATATATATATGAACTAGCTGATAACCATAATATTATGCTTTCCTGCTTTTGATATTTTGCTTATTGATTTGTTTTTTAGATTAAAAACGTGGATGAGGTCACGCATGGATGAGGAAAGATTAACTGGCTTAGCTTTACTCAATACTCATAGGGACATGATGTGGAAAAAATCATTGACAGATTTGCGGCTGGTAAAAAAAGGACCATTATACAATTATTGTTCGGAACGTGAAGCAGTTATACGGCGTCCCGGTTCATATCGGCAAATGCGTTGCTGCAGTATGCAGGCCGCCCGGCACCTATGCCCAGTACCGTTCGACCTACCGTCCGACTCACCACGTTACCTACCGACCGACCGTTCATAGTTATTTTTGTTACCGTTACCGTCATTGTTTTTGTGTATCTTTCTGAACACGCACCGTCATCACTACCAGTACCGTCCACCAACCATTACCTTAAGCCGTTGATTGTCCAGCGGACTGCTGTCGCCCAACACGGTTTTTATATACATATATATTTTGTTATTATTGTTATTATTTCGTAATTAGTTTTACCTAATTTTATTATTATTTATTTGTATTAATTATTGCCCTCCGCTGGCCAGCACTATTGTGCCCCCTACTTCACCTAAAGTATTATTATTATTATCATTTTTATTTGAATAGTAGCACCCGGTGACACCGTGGCAAACATAAGTTGTTGCACCATTATTTATCTTTTTGATTCTTACATACCGATTATACAGTCCACTCCTACCTCCCGATCATTTACAATTATTGTTGTTCAAATAAATTATTAATACATTTGTTTATTTAATATTGAATAAAAGACTGTTGAATTTTTATACGGTTTACTTTTTTTTTTATATATAACATAGGTCTATTGACTAATATGTATATATTGAAATTCTATGATACCAATTCGCCCCCTTCTTAAATGGGCTTCAGATCCGCTACTGGTGTACCGTTGATATTATAATTATTCCAGTCATTCGATTGGGACTATGGTCATTTTGTAATTTATATGGAACGACGGATAAACTAATTAGTTATTAATAAGTACAAATTTCAATAAATAGTTTAGGTACCAATTATAGTTGTGCGTTGCATCGCCACGATTAATTGCGGAAGTGATACAATATTATGTTCTTTCTTTGTGCAGTCTATAATTATTTATTTATTGTATAGCTCGAACAACTCATCTTTTCCCGCGGGCTACGAAGCAATCTAGTTAACGTTTATTAGTACACCATTAGTGAGACTCAAACAGTAGAATAATTTATAATAATTATTATATTAATTATAATTTATATCGGGGGTCTCCAATCTACGGCCTTAAAGTTTTATTATATTATTTTCATTTAGTTTTCATTGTTTTTCATTTATTGAATTAATTAAAATAAAATGAATTAATTTTTTTTTTTAGATGTTTTTCGTAACAGCTTATAATATACATATATTAATTTATGCCTATATACGATATACTAACACTAACTAATAACAGAAAAACTCGTTATAAAATAAGAAAAAGCTGGTAAGGGGATGTCGCTCTGCTGTACAGTACGTTATAAGTGGGTCAATGTATAATCGATTGTATTAAACTTGAGTTCAATGATATAATATCATTGTATAAGAAAAACGATTCTGAGTGAAGACGGTTTGTCAGTCTGGATTTTTTATATTGTTAATAGCCTGTAACTTGAATCATATATTTTA
>NC_042495.1:20938834-20939986 GCF_005508785.2 Acyrthosiphon pisum
TTGTTAAATCAACAAAAAACTAATAGGATCATAAAACCTAAAGAGATAGTTGGTAAAAAATAAACATAAAAATAGATTTTATTTGATTGTAATAATGGTTAAAAATTTATTATAACCAAAATGACAAGTTAGTTTTAAAAAAATATAATTTTGTACCTATGTGATAGACATATTACAATTTAAGTAACTAATTTTCATTTATAATTTATTTAACCTTTTAGTTGACATAGATAAACTATTTACTTAGCTATTTTAGTCGAATAATCAAAATAATATTTTGACTGTCTATGGTTTTTGTTTTCTTTATAAATATAACCTGCTTCAGCAGACACACAGACACATAATTGCGTATACATTTTAGGAATTGGCTTTAAATTATGTGAGAATAATATAATATCATTGATAGTATATTATTATAAAATTAACCAATGGCGATATAAATTATGATAATATTTTTTTTTCTTAACTACAGCCCCACACAGCATTTGGGAAATGTAATATTTTGTGAATAATTTGAAGTGCTTGAATAATAATTAATATTTGACTAATTATATTGTATAAATATTTTATTCTCATGATAATAAAATATTGGACTGTATAGTTGCACAAAAATGTTGACTTAATATTTTTATAATGTATCCATGAAAATAATTTTGAAAAAATATGATTATAAAATGTTTTGTTAATATGTTTTACAAAATATTTTTCAAATGTGAACTTCTTGGCCAAAAAATATAAATAAAATATTTCCTTATTATTTACGCAACTTTTTCAAATTATTCACAAAGTTTGCAATATAAAATCGATCCATCTGTTTGAAAAATTTCTTCACCAAATTCTAACACTAATTGTTTTAAAAATGCATTCGTTTTGACTTTTGGCATTTTAATAAATTACAACACTATAAATCACTATAAAACTTAAATTTTAAACACGTCTATATCGATGTTATACGAGTACTGAGCGTAGGTTCTACAAACTATATGCAATAGTCGATAAGCTATCGACCCATAAGCTATCTGTAGATCGATAATCTATACATTTCAATCATTACATTTAATGACGTTTCGCACTAATGGTACGGTCACGGTCATTATTGCGGGTTTTCACATTTCTTATTAAGTAAATAAACATTTTATTTTATTTTCATAG
>NC_042495.1:20940567-20947593 GCF_005508785.2 Acyrthosiphon pisum
CACTTTCCCATCGAATAAGATATTGAAGTTTAAAATCGAAGCATTATTTCGATTATTTATCAGACACAAAAAAAAAAATTTTAAAAACATATATCGTTGTAAAATCAATACGTTCATCGTTTCACTCAGAATCTAAAACATAAATAAGTATAAATGTACCTACCAATAAATAATGCTATGCTATGCTGCTGTAATTTAAATGAATAAATGTTTTTGTTATAATACCTATGTTATATATTATTTGATTTTTATTTGATAATATAATTCATAAATGTGTCGACCCATTTGTGTAAAATTAATTAATTTAAAATATTTGTTGAAATACTGTAAATAATAAATATTATAGTTTTTACGAATACATTTGGATCTGAAACGTTCGGCCGAATCACGAGAACGATGTTGTGGGAAATAGTATTACCTATCTAAACAAAATAAATCATAATAAGATACTAATAATAATGAAACGTTTGATTTATGTTCTAATTAAAATAAATCAAAGATTCCTACATTTGGTCGGTTTGTTCGAAATTCTATTGCTGTTTCCAGTTATGTATTTTAATTTCTACGTGACCTCAGTTTCAATCTTACAAATCAACTAAACTGGTGTGAATGTTTTGACAGTATCGTTCGTGTAGAATGTACATAATATAATATGCATTGCATAAAATTCGATTTATTGGACAGGTTTTTTTCTTCATAGATTCGATTAAGCTTACAAATATAGATAGTTATATTATTTCTAGATATTATTTTCAAAAACAATATTAAAATGTACCTTCATAATAAATTAACATTTTATCGTAAAACTTATTTATGAATGAATTTATATCCGGCCTAATATTATAATCTGTGGCATACAACCTGTGGATAGTGGATTTCAGTTATTTCATACTCTTAGGTGGAATACTAGCCATGCCTCATAAATGTTTCGATGCGATAAGCAAAACCTTAAGGCTAGATTTGTACTCAAAGATGTTAGATCCAAAAAAATTACAGTTCAAAAGCGTTATCAACAAACAGCATGACATCAATTGCTAGAACACGGTTATAGAACTTAGTAGGTGGTGTGTATATGTATATATATATTATATATATGACATAGGGAGTTAAAAGCCAAATCCATTGTTGATTGTAAATAAATGCACACCAATGGTTGATCCGGTAAAAAATGATCACGTTTATATTTTGTAAATGCATATAATATATTGCATGTATTATATTATATATTTTCAATTTGTACAAAAGAAACAAGAAATTTGTAATAATTAATATACAAATTAAAATTTATTTTGTTCTTTACTTGCGTTGAGCAATTATATTATATATTATGTATTATAAACATTGTAAATTTTAATTTTTAAATAATAATAATTATCATATGGTAATAAATTTAAAAAAAAAATCAAGAAAAATTTTAAACTTTTTAACAGAAAATTATAAAGTATATTAACATATTACTATATTCCATGTTATACGAAAGAACTATTTTTTTAGAGTACATGTCTAATATTTTGAAAACGTTATTTTGTAGAAGCTCGTAATATTCTGGTAATTTAATGCTTTGGGGTTGGAGTCATTCTCAGTCTGAAATATCAAATTGCACGTTAATAGGCAGTGCAGGTAGCCTACTTAACAACTGCTATAGGTACGAGAAAATAAAATTTGAAACGACTTAATACTTTGGATTAAAGTCTTAAAGTCGATCGCAATTTTTTATGTTGACAAAACATTTACTGATTATTATTTTAAGATTAAGTTTTACACGTTACTAAAATTATAATGACTTTATCATTTATCTCGAAATTGACCTAAATTATAACCACAGATGTATAAAAATACTAGATAGCCGACTTCTGTATTATTATTGTCGCCAATAAAATGGCTACCATCGTTATCTAAGAGGTAAATATTTATGTTGTATTGTAGTGATAAGTAACAATGTTACATATTGTTGTATGTATATATTTAATCATGATATATACAAAGTAGTGTCTTATCGCCTACCGTGTCAATTTAATTTGTATACAGTCTCACCTCTTAAATAGCAATTGGCGTCCATTTTGTTGGAGACAATATTTTATACGTAAGGACTATAGCAACCAGCTATCTAGTATTTTTATATATATGTGGTTATAACCATCGAAATATGAACTACACCATTTATCATTACACAAACAATAATAATAAATATCTCAACTGTAAGACATGCTTACCCTACCATGCATTTGTTTTTGTATAATAATATGCGATAATATATGAATAACATTATTATGATAAATTATTTCATATTAGTTTTATGTTTAGTATATTGTGCAATTAATCCGTAATATATCCTTCTTACACTATATTAGATTTAGATTTATATATTTTGTATAATATATTTTATTATAAAGTTATATAATATGGTACAGTGATAGTAATATGGTGTAAATAGCTGAAAATTATCTTATTTATATATACCGGGTAATTCTTTTATCATTGAACACTCATTATTTCAAAAAGTGTACATTTTTTTGATGAGCGGAGAAATGGACAAACATTTCGCGGGGTAACCCCGTACCACTCCACTCCGCTCATCTAAATTTTGAATATTTATAACTCATAAACTGCTCACCCGAAATTCGAAATTCGATTTTCATGTATCAAAATACTAAGAAAAATATTCTGCTTTGGAATATAAAAGTAAAACCCGATGTTGTCATTCAAAAAATTAAAAAACTTAAAAAATTATAAGGATAAAAAATATTTAAAAATATAATTTTTTAAGAAAAACGTTGTTATATAAGCGACTTGAAACTATGTAAAAAAATATTTTCAAAAAAATGTACAGTTTTTGAAATAATGAGTGTTCAATGATAAAAGAATCACCCGGTATATGTGTGTGTGTATACATATTTAAGTGCAGTTAATAAAATATCCTTCGAATATAATATTGGTAGATCAAAATATATTATTAATAGTATGAAGCTGCGCTACAACTATGGACAATGGCAAGACAAATACTATTTTAAAGTTCTTATTGATCAACTCAGGTTGAATTAGACCTCAGATTTTACCATATTATTTTATACTTAATATTTTACTGTTGGATCTAATGTTTTTTAGCGGATATATAATTTAAAAATAATTTTCAATATAATATAGGTGCACAATGCACATACATATTTACCTGTACTTATGTTTATGTACGGCATTAGATAATTTTATATTAAGTTTATTCCAATTCAACGAAGGGTTTTATTTCAAAATGAAGTCAATACTGAGGTACGATATCATGATGAAAAAAAACTTGAAGCATTATCTTTATATTGTGATCTAGTAGGTAACATATTGTGCAATTTACATCTACAAGTATATAGGTCGCCATATTATTGATCACAGTAGGGCGCTTATCGTCTCCTGATAGCAAATATGTGGGAAACCAAATCTCACATTACAAAAATCGTCTTCAAATACTCAATTATATCATGAATGATTTGTGTGAACGTGTCCAAAAATCACCTATTTCTTCATAACACTACACAGTTAACCACAGTGTGAATGCATAACGTTTTTAAAATTATTATTTTCAAACAAAGACGAACCATCATAATTGACAAACAATTAATAATTATAGTAGTAGTATTATAATGAAGTTCGTAAGGTATACGCACATAATCATCGAACCACAATACATAATATTATTATTATCTAACCACTGCTGTAGGTACAGTATGCTGTAGGTGTAGAGTGTACCTAGTCATTAAGTTAGTCACTGTAATATATTATGTGTTACTCAAAATGATAAATCAGTGCATACGAAAGATTATGTTGAACGAAGATAGATAGTCTTTAATAGAATTTAATTTTCTTTACACTGATTGCATATCGAAACCTGTGTATATTTTACAGTTATGCAGAAAATGCCTAATTAAACAGAATAGAAAAAAAATTATAGCTCCTATTACATTATTTTTTTTATGCCTAACCACCAGCCTATCTTACTAAGTATAATAAAGTATAATACCTACGTAATATATTTATTTTACTATAAGTAAATCATACTGCAAGTTGAATTAATCCTTGCAGACAACATATTACAACTATATTATTAGGACTTAGGAGTCATATTTGACATTTATAAATAAAAATATATATAACGTAGGTATATAAATAAAAATAGTATATAGAATAACACTATCGCTAGATAGTTGTTGCGTTACATTACCCGGTCACCACACTGTTGCAATATTTTTTTTAAATTCGTCTACATAATATGAATATATTTAATATGTTTTCGCCTAGGTACACGTCCTCTATTTTTTCGCTATTGAATATTGTTTCCTCGAGAGAAAAATTGAACAATGAATTGAATTGTGCAGATTTATTTGATTATCTTTCGCATAATATATCTATCGTATATTATATATTGTTGAAATTCAATGCAAGTGGAAAAACAATGTATTATTGATTTTGAATAGAGCAAGCAAACCGTGATAAAAATTTATTTTACCAGATCCGCGTTATATTTCCAATGCATTGTGTCGTATAATATAATCTATAATAGTGAAAGAAACCCGAACTTCAGTAGTTATAATCGCTTTGGCTGAAAAATAACGTAGATATAAATTATTGTTAAACCGACTTTTGTTTATCTATCAAACTTATTTCCTAGCAGAATATTCAATAAAACCAACTACTCTGTTAAGAGGAAAATTTGTGTCCTGGCCAAAACTAAACATACAAGTATAAAACATTGCACTTTCTACATAGTTTTCTAATATTGTATGTATAAAGTATGCAAGACTAGCAGCAATATACAATAATGTTATTTCTCACCATCGGTGGAGTCAATATTATGTAGAGGTTCACTCACGTGGGTCCATTTTACTTAACAGGTTGAAATAATAAAATTATTACATCAAATCTAACAAAAGAAAAGTAATGATTTAAAATTGGTTTAAATCCCATAATCCGTATGTATAATTCATTATCAATACAATTTATATCATAATATTATAATCATTGATCAGTATCAATCAACAAGATTTATAAATAATTATATAATAACATATGATTTTCTTGATTTTTTTTGAAAGTGTAATGTCCATACAAACTATCAGAACTTTTCTTTTTAAATACATAAAAAAATTGATCCAGGTAATGTTCACTGCCGAACATTACAATAAATTTGAAGGAAAATAATGCAACACTATTTCAGTGTTTGAGTTGATAGTTATATAACTAAGCCCAGAAAAACTCTTAAAGGCGATGCATTAATATTTTTAGATGAAACTTCATGAGCACTATAATTTTTTGTATTAACTTTCTGTTTCTGAAGGCTAGAATAAGGCCTTTTGGATTTAAAACTATACAAGTATATACGAAAGCATTTTGTATTAAAAGCAATTTTTATTTTTAATAATAATACTATTAAGTGGTATTTGTTATATCTTATAATATAGTATATGGTATAGGTAAGTACTATATATAGTATTTAATTACGAAAAGTTAAAAATAGTAATTAATTCATAATTATCATATTTCTTAATAGTCGCATATGTTTCATGGTTAATTAATACGCAAAATGAATTTAATATATTGATAACCTACATAAACCATATTTTACTGGACAAGACGTTCGTTGATTTCAAAACAACAAATGGTAGTTTGCTGATTATACAAACTATATATAGATGTACTACAATGTACTACTGGGTGGCTCGTGTATATGTTTAGTTTCAATAAAAAGGAGAAAGATTATTCTCCCGTATTTTACTCTGGTGCTTTAATCGCAGCTTTGGATTTAGGAGTAGCAAAAACAATCAAAGTACATCGTTGCTCCCATTTATATTATTATTATTTATTATCTACTTAAAACAAATGCAAAAAAAAAAAAGGTGGGTAAGTGGATGTCACTCTGCTGTGCAGTAGGTCACAAGTGGGTCACTGTATAATGGATAGTATTAAATTTGAATTCAATGATATAATATCACTGTATAAGAAAAACGATTCTGAGCGGAGACGGTTTGTCAGTCTAGGTATTAGACATACCTATTATAGGTAGGTATACTTATCTATAGTATTAAAAAAAAATTGACCTATAATAGGTATTAATAATAAATTCCAAATTAATCATATCACAATATCCATTAGGGAACGCGTTATACATCAACAACAAACCGTGGTACTATCATAGATATATAATAGTATACTTTAGAAGTTTCAAGTACCCACAAATAATATTATACAATCATAACAAAATAACTAAAATAGTTATTCCAGGTTTTTTAATATGTAATTTCGTCCAAATTTGAACTTAAAATGACTATAAAAATAAACTGTGCTTATGTATTTCTTAGAATTTTTGGTAACAGAATTAAATATTTACGTGAAATCTTGTTTTAAATTTTCAATCCTTAGATATAAAAGTTTAATATTTTATACATTTTTAACTACAAAATAATTATTCAATTTTAAATTTGATACATTTTGTCAAAATTTCTACTTCAAATGCTTATAAAAAAAATGTGTGCTTATGTATTTTTAATATTTTATAATTGCTATTGTAACAATATATCAGGAGCCTTGCATTAAATTTTCACGTATTTTTACCAAACAAATACAATTTTATTGATATTTATAGAAAAAAAAATTAAAAAAATTGAAAAATGACAATGTCCGTAAGCAGCTAAAAAAGAGTCAAGTTATTTTTAAATTTTTTCAGTGAAATTTTCAAGTATCTACAGTCATTCGTTTTTTAATTATAATAAAATAAGAATTTTGTCACATGAGAAATCGAGCGAATATCAAATGTTGTAAAAATATGAATTTCTGCAAACGCTCATAAAAATTTAATTTGAGTTTCTTATAGACATTTTTTATTTGATAAAGGTAGATTATCCTTTTAGGAATCTTGTATTACATTTTAAAATCTTAGTTCTAAAAGAAAATTTTTACGATTATAAACTCAAAATAATTAGTAATATTCGTGATTTTTCCATATTTGTCAATTTTAAACTTTAATGCTATTAAAAAAACTGTGAC
>NC_042495.1:20947844-20949046 GCF_005508785.2 Acyrthosiphon pisum
TCAAATAAGTCAAAATATTTTGAAAATGTTATGGTGTATAGAAAATGCTAATATAAATATTCAGTCAAAATTTCATGTATCCACGGTCATTTTTTTTAAAGTTACACCAAAAACTAAATTCAATTTTGCGTAAAAATTCCCGTTTTTCTTGGCGCTTTTGAAAATTACTGGGAATTTTGCACAAACAATGCACCAACGATATTCACTTTCCAATCGAACAAGATACTGAAGTTGAAAATCGAAGCATTATTTCGACTACTTATCGTGTACACAGACACAAAAAAAAAAAATTAAAAAATAAATAAAAAATAAAAAAAAAACACACATCATTGTAAAATCAATACATTCATCGTTCCACTCAGAATCTAAAATAATGATAGGATTTTTAAACCTCAAATTAATAAATAAAATATGTATTATTAATAAATGTTTATTTTTTAAATACCTACTTCATTACAATTTTGACATAAGTACATATTATATTTTGATGTGAAGATTACATAGGGGCAGTGGCGTAAATAGGCCACTGGAGGCCCGTGTGCAAAGACTAAAATGGGCCCTCCAAAAAAATAAAAAATAAGCAGTGATACAATATGATTTATCCTTATTAATTATTAGGTTATATTTATTGTTTACCTATTACTTACTTGTAAGCAACCTAGCAACATTTATAAACATTTATAAATTAATCACATCTTGTAAATTTTTTTAGGTAGGTTTTTTAAAATGTAGGTATATATATATATAAATTTTATAAATGTAGGTACATTTAATCATTTAAATACTATAAAAGTATGATACGTTTATAGAATAACATTAAATAAAAAAAAAAACAAAATATATTACTTATTATTTATTAATAATGCATAATATTATATAACTTACATTATTTTATTTTATTTGAAATACTTTTGCTCATAAAAAACGTTGAAACTACTTTAGAAAATTTTTTTTTCTTGACTTTAAATTTGCGAAGTCGTTTATAATTTTGTCAATTTCAAGTTCTGAGGTTTTTTCTCTTTCAATATTGAGAATTGCAATGTTCGTAAGTCTGTCTTGTGAAATTGAGTTTCTAAGATAATTTTTAATGAGCTTCAGCTTAGAAAAGATCGTTCAGCAGAGCGACTGTACTGATAGTCAGAAAATTAAACACAGCGTAAAAACGTCATGAAAGACGATGCCAGTCATGTTCGATTAAATAA
>NC_042495.1:20953924-20971648 GCF_005508785.2 Acyrthosiphon pisum
ACATAATATGTATATAATTATTATATTTTGATGTGAAGATTACATAGGAGTGTTGTGTAATATTCACTCAAATCACCGAGGTACAAAAAAATGTAAATACAATTTATACGCTTATTATACCCTAAACTATTGTACAACGCAAATGACAAAACATTGTAATATTATATAACCATATTAACGTGACAACATAATATAGTATAATATAACATAAGTGCATAAAAATGCAGTAAAAGTGAATCACAGATAATTGTGCAAAGTTAAAATATTTTTTATAAGCGTGAATCCGCGTAAAAATAATATAATAATAAAAATACTAAAAGGTACGTTGCTGGCTGAAAATAAATAAACATTCAAACGAGATAGCCACGGATACTACCTAGCCGGTCGGTATATCGACGCTGAATAATAAACAAATTTAATTATTTAGTTTAGTTAAAAAAAAACAGTGTGCACTATATTTAACAATCTTTCTTTTTGGAATTTTGCGTCGATTTATATAGTGTCTCCAAAATAAACTACAACCGAAAGCGATCATGTTATAATGGAGATGATGACCATAATACATCAGAAAACTGTCGAATATTCAGGAAATCTTAGGTAAGATTAATAACGAAATTATTAAATCCGGCAATATTGATCATTGTATAAATTATAGACCTATGTCTCTCCATCTATTTCCATATCCAAAATATTTGAAAAATGATTAAAACAACGGTTGATTGATTTTTTGAATATACATAACTTGGTTACATAAACATTTTCTAGAACTGAATATCAAAAAATCTTTCTGATGTTAATTTAAATACCTAGGTAATAAAATCAGTCTAGATAATAGATACATTTATAAGTTTACAACTTTCTCCTAGATTGGAGATTTTAAAATAAAGTGATAATTTCTTCAAAATCTGCTTTACGTAAGTACCTACTTGTTTTTTTTCTGATTAAATTGAAATTATTGCTAACACAAAATATCTTTCTATTGTTCCATAGTTGAAGATGTTGAACTTAAATATTTTTTGTAATTATTAATATTATTTTCCGACTAATTGATGAAAACAATATACATTTTTGAGCTGTATAATAATTGCTTTCAACAGAAGGTTCTAATAATATTTTAAATATAGGTATACTTAATGACTAATGTAAATTTATTTATTTTATAATACAATTAACACGTAGGCACACAATAATAATATGTACATTTTCAATATATTCAAGTCCAGATTTAGTTAAATTCCGAGTGAAATTCCTGTTGAATAGACTAGGATATAACTAGGTATACTCTGCAAGTCGTCCAGAGAATCCACCGCTATAATACCGAAATATATCAATATATACCTATAATACTAGGTCCGATACTCGATATTAGTGCTAAACTTTTAATTTTTTAAATACTACACAACCAGTGGTGCACCGAGGATATTTAGGTTTCCAAGGGTTGCGCCACTTATATATATATATATTAATGAATGTGGGGTGTTTCGATCGTAATTCGTAGGTAATCATTACTAAATAAAAGTCGGATGAGCTAAATTTGACAAATATTGAAATATGTATTCAAATCCATAAATCGTTTCACCTTTTAAGTTACAATACCTACTTATAAACATACATACCTCTCTAATAACAAAATAATATTTATACTATCAACAATTCATAATTTCAACAAATAAAATCACTACCTAATACATATACCAGAAAAATACCTAATAATGATAGGATTTTTAAAACTCAAATTAATAAATAAAATATGGGAGTGTTGCCAATGGGTGATATACCTAATCATTCAAATCACTGAGGTACAAAAAAATTAATTAAAAAAAAATAATTAAAAAAACTAACTATAGTTATAATAATTAAACGAACTTAAAAATCATAATTTATATGCTTATTATACCCTAAATTATTGTACAAAGCAAATGATAAAACATTATAATTTTATACCCATATTAACATTGTAATATATTATACTAGGTATAATATAACGCAAATGCATACAAATTCAGTCAAATGTAATAAAGTGAATCATAGATAATCCCATTAAATATTGCGATATTTATTATAAGCACGAATTTGCGTAAAAATAATATAATAATAAAAATATTAATAGGTAGGTACCAAACTTATTGTCACTGGCTGAAAATAAATAAACATTCAAACGAGATAACCATGGTTACTAGCAGATTGGTTTATGGACGATGAACAATAAACAAATTTAGTTATTTCGTTTTGTGTATTAAATTTTATTTCTGTATATCCAGCAAATATGTTACATTAATTATTCGTAAAAAATAATTTCTCTTTTTGGAATTTCACGTTGCTTTATATAGTAAGTATATCCAAAACAAACTACAACCAAAAGAGATCACGTTATGATGACCATATATCAGAACTGTCGAATATCCATGAAGTCGTAGGTAAGAATAATAGCGAAATTATTAAATTCGTCGATAGTGCTCAACGATCATTGTACTAATATTATAGACCTATCTCTATCTATCTCTTTTCATATTATCCAAAGTATTTGAAAAATGATTAAAACAACGTTTGATTAATTTTTTGAATATACATAATTTTTTTTCTACAAACCAATTCGGAAAAATAAATCAACAAAATATGCACTGTAATTATCTTAGAATTTTATTCATTCTAAAAGATATTGACAATAACAATAATAAGGCAGGTAATTTGGTTTGTATTCAGATTTAAAAAATGATTTTCATTAAAAAATATTAATGTGGTATTCTTAATATTGCTCTAGATGTTTTTATTTCATATTATTTTCCAATTATATTGCAAGTAGTTAAAATTGAAGAAATGTAAACTTGTGAAACTCGAGGAACAGTCGTCTTGTTATTTCTTATTTACATAAAATATTGTTTCATTAATCGTAATATTTCAGGAGATATTATTTATTTTGTTTAGTTGACGATACGTTATAATTTCGAATGAACATAAAAGAAATTGTTGAATATTGTATTACTTAGTGAATCAATGTACCTCTTAATAATACAAAAGCTTGGTTACATAAACATTTTCTAGAACTGAATAATATTAAAAAATCTAAGTATAAGTTTTTTAGTATAAATTAGTAGAAAATTCGAGTAAAAATATCAACGTACATAATTTTAGATGCATGAATAATTTATAAATTTGTAACTGTTTTTAATTTGAAAAAGTTACTAAATTAAAATATTTAGGTATTATTTTTGATCAAAACCTTAAATGGAAAGATCATATTAAAATATATTATGTTTGTAATTTAATTAGAAAACTATTTTATAAATTCAAAGTATAATCCAAGTACAAATATAAAATAATAATTTACAGTACTTTATCATTTATATAATACTAGGCGTAAAATTAAATCAATCATCAGACATACATTTATTCAACAGGGTCCAATTAATACCTATTCTTTTTCACTTTATGATTTTTTTTTTTTTTAGAAATAAGTTAATTTATTATAAATTATAATAATGATTATTCTGTGTACCTAGTTTAGTTAGAATATTCAACAATTAGTTTAATATTATTTACTTTATTAGGATGTTATACCTATATTTGAAAAATTTAATTGAATCGAAAAATGAATGATTTTAATGATTATTATTATTATTATTTTTATATTTGTATTTTTATATTTACGATGATTATATGTATTTATAATTCATTAATAATATATTGTTATAATTGTTTTTGATAATACTGCAATATTAGCAGTATTAGGACATATCATTATTTTAATTCATCACAACCATGTATTGTAACAACCAGAATTCGTATTCTGTGGAATTGGGGGGAGGAGGGGAGTACCATAAATAATAGTTAATTACATAACTATTAATATTTAAATCAACAGAAAATCAAAAACTTATTACATTTTTAACTTAATTTTAACTTTTATACTCATTAATGCTAAGCTCTAGTATAGTTATTAACTATAGCTATTTTCATTTTAACAATTCCAAAGATAGATTTGAATGGAATACCTATATGTGCAATCATAATGAATAATAATTAATAGATTATAAAAACAATTTGGACTGCCACCAGTGTTCTAAACTTGGTAAACTTTTTAACTAACTTTCGTTCTTAAAAACTTACAAGTCCCAGATAAAGAAAAAAAATTTGCTTTTGAGTATGCAGCGTATTTACAAATAAATAAATAATATTATTTCCCCCGCCGGGACCCGACTGATGTGGTGGGGAAGTTCCCCCCCCCCGATGGGACCCACCTTGTCGTGGTGGGGGGGCTCACGGACCAATCGCTGGTCCGTGCCAAGAGGTTCCACCCTAGAGCCAGTCATGACCTTAATTGGTTGGGGCTGGCAGGCCCGGTCCACCTGCATACACTTGCAAACGGACCCCTGCCAGCAGGTAAAATGGACGGAAGGAAAACCGCAAACCACAATATGAATAGCAAATGTAAAAATATTGTTACAACTCCAGGGGGGTCGGATCACCAGGAGTCGTTGGTAGCAGGTGGATCTGGTGTAAAAACCAGGTCCAACGGAGCGGGCTTGCTACTTTCGTTACCAGTCAACCGCGACAAATCGGATGAGGGGGTGTCCAGCATGGCCCCGGATTCTGACAAACATGCTACTGCTGAGACAGACGTGCCTCCGGGTACGCAGCCAAGGGATATGTTATATATTATACAACATAGAGTATGAGAAAAATTATGCCTGAAAGTCGAAGACATTATGTTAATAAAAATCAATCTGGACTTTTTTAAGGCCCATGATACCGGTGAGAATGTAGCTGTAGCTACCAATCTGACCTTACCTGACTACAAGCGAAAGCGATCATCTCCTAAAGGTGATGACCATCATTATGGAAAATTGTCTCGAATCTCAAGAACCGCACTCGATATCCACCATCTCATTGGTAAGTACCTACCTAATACACGTCAGCGACCCGAGACATAATATAAAATATTGACTCGATAACAAAATATACAAATATCTATACAGTCGACACCAGTGCTAAACTATATTGACTAACGATGATTGTATTGATTTTACAATGGTGTATGCAGTGTTGAGAATAGATAAAAAACACTTTTAATACAGATAAGATACGAATAATTATATGTATAAATATATTTATCAAGATTTCTATATACAGACCAAATATCTAGGTAATACGGTAGATAAAACTAATTTTTATTGTATTTAAATAACCAATTTACTTCTTTACCTATACTAATTGGATAGAATAGTTATTCTGATTAAACAATTTTAGTAAAAAATAATGAATATTATTCATGAAAAATCAATATGATTTAAATAAAATGTACCTACCTAGATAAGTAAATATATCATCTAATATAACTAATAGATAAATGTAGTCAAAATAATGATTCGATATTCAACTTATATTCTGTACATATAGGTATCATTTCTGGGGCAAAAGTGAATCTGATTGGTGCATTTGGGAGATCAAAATTTAAAATTTTCAGTAATTTTCTAAAGCGTCGGGAAAAAAACATTTTAAAAAACGACAATGTTTACGCAAAATTGATTTTGATTTTGATGCAACTAAAAAAAAAATTAGCATAGCATTACATTAGATACATTTTATCACTTTACATTTATATTAACATTTTGTATACACCATATAATTTTCAAAATATGTAGGCTGGTTTCGAGTTATTTAGAGATATATTATATTGAATTTTCAATTTAATTAGTTCTTTTTTTCTATAAATGTAAATAAAATGTTGTTCATTTGCTCTGACATATAACAAAAGGTTCATATTATAGCAGTTAATATCAAGATTCATAGGTACGATTTTTTTTTATACAATTTTAAAGTTTTGACGTTGACAATATTTATCAAAACCTTGAAAATTAACAATTTATTTTGTAGTTAAAAATGTATTAAATGTTCAATTTTATATCTAAAGATTGCAAATTTAAAACAAGTATTCTCATAAATAGTTCATATTGGTACCAACAAATCTAAACAATATATACATAGTTTTTTTGTTAAAGACATTTTAAGTTCAAATTTGAACGTAGATAAACGAAGAAGAAGAATTTTATAGTTTTAAGTAGAGCGCAGATTTATATGCAATAGCATCTTTGTACTGGTTGATTGTATATTATGCTAAGTGAGCACACAATTTGCTTCGTGGCATAACGATTTAAAAAATGAAACTTTTTTAGTGCATATTTTTGCATATTTTGAGATTTACCAATTTATTTTTATTTTAAGGGCTTATTTTACAATTTTAATTGATATTTCATTTTTTAGTGCATATTTTGATGCTTTATTAGACATTTTTGAAATATATACTATCGTAATATAATAAAATTATTATACTATTATTGTTTCGATTAATATCAGAATAAATTAATATATATACTTGCAGATATAATCGGTTTTCCCAAAGATGGTCTTAGATCAATGATCGGTGAAATAAAAAACGTATACCGAGACAAAAAAATAACCACTACGACCATTGTCATTATTTAAAAAAAATAAATAAAAGTATTTATAGTAGAGTTCCATAATTTTAAATATATTGTTTTAATTAAACTTTCAAAAAATAAATTTTTTCTAATTTTTTTATGCATAATTTTTATCTTTCATGCATATTTAAGATTTTTAGCGCTTATTTGGTTGGTTTTTAATACTTATAAATCTGCGCTCTAGTTATAACATATTCTGTTGTAATTAAATATATTATTCGCGAGAACTTGAAACACTTTAAGTATATTATTAAATTTTATACACACAATAACATTTTAAAATGCTAATTTTCACCAAAAATTAATATTATTACCTACTGTTTTACCACTATAATGTCTAATTATTGAATAAATTACATTAACCACAATAAAATCATAAAATATACTTAGTAATTGATATATTATACATAGGCTAACAGACCGTCATTTTTGTTAATTCTACTAAAATCTAAACAGACCTTCTTTAACTTTGTAAAAACTGTATTGTCAATATCATATCTAGACATCATGCCGAACGATAATGTGTCAACTAGTAATGACAAGACAACTATTGTTGAAACTGAAGAAAATTTATCTAGTGTCATACGTCAGCATCGTCCCAATAAAACATCATCGATTGAAACACTGATGTTCAAACATACTTCTGGAAGGAAACCAAGATTCCTTAAAGTACACTCAAATAAAATTGAAACAAGCACCCTTTCACCATCTAGAGCCGGGCTAAAAAGAAAAAGTGTATCACCTGAGTATAGCGATAAAAAGTTCAAAAAAGTAACAAAGGACAATTATTATTTCATTCAGTATTTATTAATATATTATAATTTTTACAGGGAAAGTTTGGAAAACAGTGTGTTAAAGGATCGATGTACGGACGCGATGTCACGGAAGACGTTAATGTCACCTCGGCTCATTACGTAAAAAAAGTAATAAAGGTCAATTATTATATCTTTCAGTATTTATTAATACCTATATTGTAAATTTTACAGGGAAAGTATGGAAAACCACCTATTTCTGGATCGAAGTACGTACTCGATGTCAAAGGAGACGGTAATTCCCCCTGTTCACTACCTAGAGCTGCAGAGACAAAAAGAAAAAGGGTATTGCCTGAGGATACCGACAGAAGACTTAAAAAAGTAATAAAGATAAATTATTATTTCTTTCAGTAGGTATTTATTAATATATATTGTAATTTTAATAGGAAAAGTATGAAAAACATTCTATTGTTGGTTCAACGTATCAACGTGATGTCGCTGAAAACGGTAATGTCTCTCCTTACTTCTCATCCCTTCCCCCAACACATCGTCCAATTAGAGGTAGTGTGTGGTGGGCAAATTTGCAATTTAAACAAAGTGCTGCACTTAATGCACTAAGTGTGAACGGGATATGATATGGTGTGTTTAATTTTGATCCATTGCATGTTGCATGTTTATATTTATACTAAGTATCCTAGTACTTAGAGAGCAGATTACGAATGGAAAATTAAAAAAAAAAAAATACCAATTTCGAAGCAATTATGACTAGTGAATACAAGCGAATGATATTTACGTCACACTTTTATGATTTTAATAATTTAATAACCATATTTTTAGCGATGACATAAATACGTCTTAAATAAGTGTAGGTATATCATAAATAGGTTAGTTTATATTATTTATAAGCAAAGCCATGTAAAATAAAAAATACACATATGCAGGAAACGTATAGATATAAAACGTCATTGTTCTTTTAAACACATATTTTGAAAATGTATAAATTATTATGTTATATGGCAGTACTCAATGCTCGTCAATAATATGTGGATTTATTTAATTATGATTTTAATTTATAGAATAATAATAAGCTCAATTTCACATTAAAAACAATGTTGATATTTATTTAAATTGAGTATTATTTATTTATTTATTTTATTTTATTTCATTTCATAAATACATTTGAAAACTGCGCCACACAGAGCAAATTTGGGTTATATATTATTAAAAATTAAAATGTTTTCTTCAACTGTTTTATTACTTAATATTCGTTTAGGGCAAACTCCATAGGACATTAAGTCCGGTTAAAAAATCGTATAGTTTTGGAAATTGTCCATTAAATTACAATATAAATAATCATATGATATTATTATATTTAAGCAAGATTATTTGATTGTGCTTTAATTTTAAACAGAATTAATATGTGTTCTACCATGTACTTTAACAATTTATATTAGTGACCATTCATGCTGTATCTAACCTTTTTTGGTTTACTAACCTGTCTTATTAGTTAGTTAAAAATATTAAATATAATTTTCAGTTCTGGAAAATTTGATCCAACCTATTGCATCAGACTTACCATCTAAAGCTGTGAACGAGGATACCAAAATATGTAAGCGGACTAGAACACTGGAAAAGAAAGTAAAATTTAAATTATTCATTTTATTTTAATATAACGTGACGTAGTCTTATATTTCTATAATGGACATTATAGAGTACAATTCAAACTCTAGTACGATGTCCTAGTGTAATAAAATTTGGAAAATTTGAAGTGGAGACATGTTATTCATGTCCATTCCCACAAGAGGAAGATGCTGCGAGATTAATATTTTGTGAATTTTGTTTAAAATACACTAAATGTCAATCGATTTTGGACAGACATATGCGACATTGTAATTGGAGAACACCGCCGGGTACAGAAATCTACCAAAGTGGAGATTTAAGCGTTTTTGAAGTAAATTAATTTTATGAAACAAATCATAAGAGATAAAATACTATAAAGTTTTTTATGTATTTTTTTAAACAGATTGATGGAAAAGTAGACAAAACATATTGCCAAACACTATGTCGATTGGCCAAATTATTTTTGAACCTAAAGACTCTGGACTATGGCTTTGAACCGTTCTTATTTTACATTGTGACGAAAAACGACGGTTTTGTAAGTACCTATTATTTCAAATTTGTCACTTATAAGGCAGTATACTGCCTTTTGGCTTAGGAGGGCAGTATAATAATACATTTTATTTTGTATTTTCGAAGTGAAAACTTCTATTGGGAGGCTCTGCTCACCGATAGACTCATGTGACTAAATGTGTAAAAGAATCATTCGGCGTCACTAACAAAATAACTAACGCTTTTAATCCGTTATATATATTATTATGTGTATGTGTGTTTGTGTGTGTGACGTGTGTGTGCGCCCAATTATAAGTCCACCCATTGTAATATAACTTTAAATTTAAATACAATTCCAATAATCAAAATGTATTAGTAGAAGTCTTCACGATAATTTATTTTGTATTGTTTTATAGTTGTTTACTATATTATATCGTAATAATGTTCAATTAAAATGTTAAGGGCTGTCATTTGGTTGGTTATTTTTCAAAACTAAAGGAAAATGAAGAAAATTTTAATTTAGCTTGTATCGTTATCATGCCACAGTACCGAAGACAAGGTTATGGACGAATTCTCATAGAATTCAGTAAGTGAAAACTATATGGACCTAAGCGTTTTAGCATATATCACGTCTAGTTATCATTTCAGGTTATCTTCTATCTAGAATTGAAAGACAGCCGGGGACTCCAGAAACACCACTTTCCGGCTTGGGTAAAATTACATACGATGCGTACTGGAAAGGTGTGATTCTGGAATATTTACATAAACACAGAGACGTTGACAAAATATGCATCAATGATGTTAGCAGTGAAACTGGTAATTTAAAAGCATTTAATTTGAAACTTTTTAATCAGTACTTTGTGAGATAATCATAACATTAATAACAATTTTAATTTAGGATTAATGAGACAAGATATCATTGACACTTTCCAATCTCTACATATGGTTGTGGAAATCTATAAGGAAATAACCATATGCATAGATTGGAATGTTGTAGATGGTCACATACAGAAAAAAATTGAATCAAAACAAGTTCATATTGACCCAGATCGGTTGAAGTGGACACCATCAAATTTATCGGATGGCCAAGTTCGTTTTTTCTGAAAAAAAAAAAAATGATTTTAAATTATTATAATATTTTTTTTTAGGATAACCGACCTCTGGAAGAACCGATTTTCATCAAGTGCATTCCAGGTGGCTAAATCCTAGTGTACGTGTGCGCGGCTGGTATGTACTTGAATTACACGCGGCTCTGTTCGCTATGCTTTACCCGAGTCCCCGCACTTGTAAGTCATGAAGAACTGGCTAGTGGACGCCAAACGGGTGCTGGTCTGGCTACTTCCTGCAGTACGGTGGACAAAGAGATGGACGCCGTTGTCGAGTGCATAATATGCAAGGAAATGCGCAACGACTCCTTCACCGATCTGTTCAACGACTAAGTGAGCCTTAAATCACTCATCGTCCTGCAGGGCCTGCCCGTGTTCCGGGCGATGGACGGCGTCTCCGCGCTCCTGTCGTATGCGTCCTACAAGTTCCAGTTCAGAACAATCAGATGATCCACAGTGTGTACATGAAAGTAGATGCGTATTGAGATTAAATTATCTAACTAAACAAACCACAATCAATAAAAACGTTGTTTGCTGTAACGAAAAAATAATATATCAGTAATTCGATATTATTATGTAATTTCAAATGCCGTCTTGAACTATTGAGCTATAGAGTATAGACAGTATTTACAATCACCTATTGTCAGATTATAATATAAATATGTATTTATTTTTGTAAAGTTAAAGTTTAATGGTGGATATTTTTTTAAATATTTATACCATTTGAACAGCTCATCAATAAATGCATATTGTACAACCGATAATAATATTGTTTGAATTTATTAATTTATAGGTATCTACTTTTCAAAAGAAATTACGGTGGATTTTTATATATGGTGTTAAATGTATTTACTCATTTTTTCACCGTTCTTGTTGAGTATGTAAAATATTTAACTTTATGTCATTAATGTGATACATAAAAATCGAGAACTGCAGTTGTGTTATTACCTACATTTAAAAATTAACTGAATATCAATATGTGTGATATTTTTTTTTAATATTGGTAAGTACGTATTTTTTTATACATGATAGATAAGTTTTGTACTTGGTTATAAAATATACTACATGAATTTTATTCTGGATGTAATAGTGCCGAACAGTCGGCTGTTGAGTGTAACATTTTGTCATTATAATAAGCGGTGAAAGATCTTAAATCTTAATAGTCAGAAATATTGAGCATAGGTACTGGATTTACTAGTTTTATTAGTACGATATAAGCAGATGATTTTTTTTCTTAACATTACAATATAAGACTTTATCATTTCTGTTTTATTTCACGTCATTTTTATAAATAAGTGGTCAAACTCTTAACTATACTCAACATACTATACTCTTCAAACTGATCTAACTTCCCTAACGTCGTCGTGCTGGCGAAGAAGATTTTACACCACAACCAGATCTTACGAATTTGACGATTGTACCTTCGCTAATCGCTAGAGACCATTACGCGGTCCATGTAAATTATTAAAAAGGTGCAAGTACCTACCTACTTATTTTTGAACCACAATCGAAATGAAACTATTTTTTAACAAAGGCCAAAAATATTATGGAGCATAGAAATGGCTGGTATAACCATTCAGTGAAAAGCTCATCTATACGACAATACCTATAAGGTTATTTTTTTTAGTTACGCCAAAAACAAATTCGTAAAAATGCAATTGGTTTTGCGTAAAAATCTCAGTTTTTCCTTAATTTGTTGTTTTTTTTACTAAACACTTTTTAAATCTATTAGAATTTTTTTATTTTTGATCCCACAAAGTACTAACTATAGATTCACTTTACTAAAAAAACAAAACTTGAAAAAGTTACTGGATACAATTGTTAAAACAATTCACAATTTCACTGTCAAAATATTGCATTATAAATAAACTAATTATATTCGTCGTCAGAAATAAACAATATAGTCACCAACTTCCTATAATAATAATATTTATAGCCATCACAGTATTATGGTGGTATTAATATATTACATAATATGTATGTTTATTTAGGTACTATCCAACATGGTATTATATCAATAAATAATAATATCATAATAATATATAACGTCATTGAAGTATAATATACAAAATAGTTTTAGTTATAACAATTAACAAAATTATGACACTCCTTAAAAAGCAAGGCTTGTGCTTTGAGTGGATTAGTTCAATAAAAGTCAGTTACAAACTAAAGAAAGTTTATACTGATTAACAAATAAGAAAACAATAAAATATAGGTAAAATATAAAATAATCGGTATATTTTTTTTAAACAACATATCATTTTTTTTTTTTTAAATTACATTATGATTTATTACAAATAGTTGAATGTTATTTAAAAACTAACATTGTTTAGATCTAAAGTACCTGTATGAGAAGATAATTATTTACACGAATTTGGTGACATCAATATTTAATTTCTTACATATACCTACGTATCTAAGTCCCTATATTAACAGTATTAAATTTTCCAAAATGTTTGTTCATTTTTATACTATTTAAATGACTTTAAGTTTTTAATCAAAATATTGTAAGAATGATGTGGTTTAAACATCGTTAGGTATATTAGTTTTAATCAAGTGTAGTACCTACAATATTAAGTCAACATAAAGTATAAATCCACCACTCAATCGTCTCTTCTATATTATACTGGTCCAAATATGTATGATAGCCTAACTAGTAACTACCTTATAAAATACGTGGTTATACAAATGATATTATATTAATTAAACTAAATTTAACAAGCTGCTGATTAATATATTATATTATACTATAAAAAGTATTTTACTATACATACAATATGTATGTCCGAGTTAATATTTTTAAAATGATTCAATTCCCAGTTAAAATACTCGTATACCTACAATTTACATATAAGCCTATACTGTAAAATACTATTGACCGATGTACCGAACTTAACAGACTATTATGTACGAGGTTAGGTTATCGTTACCGTAAGAGCGGGATAGGTAGGTACTTTGCTCCAAAAATATTTCTTTTTTAGTTAAAACCTATACTATAGCTTCAATAACAAAGATAAAAATTACCTGTTCGTGTTGTTTTATATTCATAGATGTTGAGAGGTAATAACAATTCAAAAAAATCCGAATGTCATAGGTAATAAGTGACTTACTTACCAAAAATTTGGAGCAAAGTAAAATACATTGCAGGTTACATTGCACAATGATTAAAATTACCTTACTTTAATGTATGTAATAACTATTGGTGCAATGTTTAGTGCTTGTGTTTTAACTAATCTGAACATTTTGCACCATTTCATACATTTTTATTTTTTTTAGTTGATTAAAAGTCTTTTTTCAATACATTTTAAATTAAATTTCAATCCCCTAGATTTTGGATAACTTTTTTGTTATGAGTTTTGTGTTTTTGAAAACAACTATTTTCGTGGCATACATCTTGGAGGTGAACTAATAGATTGATGTTTGAAAAAATTTGTAATGTTAATAAGAACAATATAAAAAAACTACAATCTCTTGTCTCAAAATCTTAATATGCTACGATTGATGTCAATAAATTCTTTTTTTGGAGCAATGTTTAACCCCTGGAGTAAAGTATCCCGCTCTGACGGAACCTATATTATATTTAATATCCATACGCGTATGCGTGAACACCGGCTCATCAGTGGTATCCGCACTTGGTTTTTAATTTTTTTTGGCAATGTTCCGGAAAGAGTCGACGGACTTAACATAAATATTCGGAAAGCCAGGAAAATTCTCTACCCGACTAGATGTATTCCAAGAACCACTAAGTACCATTAAGTAATCGTACTTAGCGCGCGAAAGACCCAGGTGACTAGGGTTGCCACCTTTGAAAGAAAGCAGCCAGAAAATATCATTTTATAATAATAGGTACCTATTGTAATTTTTAAATTGATTTATAGTATTCTTTATTCCTTATATATATTATATTATGTGCATTTGTCATAAACTAGTAATAATAATAACTCCCTATCTCCAATACAACCTGCATAATATTCTATTCAAGTGATATTATCCTCAGTTCTGACCATACATTATATAATACATTAATTATTACATGTTATGCATAACTAATGTTTTAATGAACCTTAATGTTATACATTTTATAAGTTATAAAATAATTTTTCTCACAAACTCTTTATACAAACATTTACCTGTGTCATATTCTTGAATAATAAAAAACAAACAATTAAGCAACTTGTAAACTTAAAATTTAACTATAGATTACTCTTATTTACAAAGTTGCATTTAAATCTCAACTTCAATTCAAGAACCAATGATACCTAAGTGGAAAACAAAAACATCCATATAATTTAATAAATATTTTATTTGTTTTTGTTTTTGTTTTTTTTTTCATTTTTATCATTTTTTTTTTTGTTGCTGTTGTTGTTGCTGATGTTGTAGCTGTTGTTGTTGCTGATGTTGCTGTTGTTGTTGCTGTTGTTGCAGCAGCTTTGGCTTTTAGGCCTTCAGCCAAAGCTAAAGCTGCTGCTACTGCAGCTTCAGCCTTTTCAGCTGCCCTGGCAGCCTTTATGGTTGCTCCTTCTGCCACCAAGAGTTAGACCGTTGGTCTTAGCCGTTAGCCGTCCCACACTCCCCCACCAACCTCGCGCCTTGTGGCGAACGTGTCCAGTTCACTATATTATTATATTTATTAATAGGATGCTACTATTTGTTTTCTCTCTCTAATGCGCAACGGCGCGGCGACGGTGTGGAGTGTGGAGCGATATAGCGCGGTACAGTTGAGCGTCGTCTGATTCGTGTTGCGCGGGGTTGGGCGGCAAAGATTGTATGCACGGCGTGCGGCGCGTTTTTCCCGACAATTCGTCTTATCGGTCTCCTTACTGTGCGGTTTTACCCGCTCTGTGTAATCCCGGCTTTATGTGCACAGAAACAAATGTGTACATCAATTCCATTATAATGCTGGTTGCGTGTTTTGACTTGTTTTAGTTTTTACACTGTACAAATGTGTCGCGGATAACCACCCGCCCGGCTGTTTGGCCTTCGACATTGGGTTATTTCGAAATGCAAATAGTTACTACCTATTTGATTTTCATAATATTCTGAGTATCTGAAAAGGTGTTTGTTAAAATGTCGTTTAAATAGAATTTTAATTTTGGTCATCCACTTGATATACAAAACACACAAGTTTGAATCTTTATTTGCGCCTATATGATGACGATTATATTCAATGACTTATATTTGGACAAATACGATTTCAAACTTTGTCGATTCAAGACCATGTAAGCTAAAACGTGTTTCGTTTACTATATTTTTTAATAATCATAAAAAAACTTGAAATGGCACGCTTCAAATATTAGTTGCCTTATAAAAAGTTTCTATCCCAGTATGGCATCTCTTTACTGAAGATTTCATATTTTTTATATAATAGGTGGTTTGATGAATTTTATTTAATAAAGTATAGGTTATTTTTAATAGTTTTAAATTAATTAAATTATTACTAAAAAGTAATCTTAGGGCACGTAAGATAGTATTAGTATTATATTACTTTATTCATAAACACTTACACATTACACAACTATTATGGCAATTTGAGTTTACCATTTTTTTGCATTTACACCGATTGGTATTACATAATAATACAGTAGGTAGTAATGACGAACTACGTGACGTCATGACAATATAATCATTCGATTTCGAATAGGTAGAGGTTTTATAATTAAATAATGGGTACTTTCCTGTTATACGAGACTACCCTGTTTGAAATTTCAAATTGAAAGTTGAATATTCAAATTGCGGATCGGTTCGTATTATCGGCAGCTGTCAATTAGATACAATTAGGCACAATTAGATAGGTATCTCGTAACTCGTAAGTCGTGGTATCAAACGAATGAAATAATATGTAAGAATATAGTTTTGTAGTGTTATTATTACGTATAAATACCATTCGACATAAATGTATTCATTTTGTGTCAAATATAAAAATACAAATCGGATCTTATTTATTCATAAATACTAATGTAGATTTCTAACCAAACCTTAAAGATCTTAAAATGATATACAAATAAAGAAAGTTCTTATGAAAATAAAATAAATATATATAAATATTTATTTATTTATTTATTTATTTGATGATTATACGCCCCAAAGAGCATTTAGTTAAAAAATACAGCAAAATATTATATAAGTAATATTATATAAAGTTAACTATATAAGTAGATAACAAATTAATACAATTATATATTAGATGACAGGTAGTGAAAATAAGCAAGTGGTAGGACTAATATATTTTTATTTTTTATTTATTCTTCAAGATTATATTTTATTATATAATTTTTTTATTATAATATGTGAAAACTATAGAATATCGGATATACAATACAAGATATTATATTATTAAGGTCTATACCTATTTTGATTTATGAAGGTACGTTTGCCCTGCAGCGTCTGTACGCGGCGTCCAGCGTCACTACCGGTCTGGACTTAAAGTCGACGTCTGAAGCGGCCGTGCGGTTCCACTGTTTGACGATGCAGGGGAACTGTAGCAGTATTGTACATAAGTAATAACTTATGAACGTCGTATTAAAATGATAATCAGTAGGACTCTTAGACCTTAGTAAGTGAGCCACAAGTTTTTCATGATATTTGACATATTATGGTCTATTTTCTAGTTGATTGCGCATATTATTCCATAAAAATATTCGCTTATAACGATATTTAATGGATCTAGAAAATAAGATCGTTATATCCGGATGATAAAACATACTGCACGTGAGATTTAAAACCAATCAAGTACATCGTTGCACACGGGACATCGACATATCGTTATATACTTATATAAGGCATCGTAATTCGTAACAGAATAATAATTAATATTATAATGTTCGTAATAAACGTATTCTACCATATTAAGATTTTATGCGTTACAAATAGTACATGGTAGTACCGCGGAAACAATGTTATAATTTGTCGCTACCACTATCCCCATACTCCGCCATACGAAATCCGTCGTCGAAACGAAACCTGTACAGGCATGTACACAAGTGAAATGCTTCTCACGAACCCGCATCTATAATTTTGTACATTGGGGCATTATACTTTTCTTGAACTCGCCCATGGCTTAAATAATATACTACAATAATGTATGTATTACCATGCACTCGCCGATGAGTTGTTTACTGGTATGATTCGTACAAAAAATGAATGGATATATTATTATTATTTTGAAATTTGGTCATGATTTTTTTAAATATCCAGGGCCGGCGCTAGAAATATTGGCACCCTCGGCGAAACCATATTTTAACGCCCTTAACCCCCCTCTCCAATTGATAATAATAATTA
>NC_042495.1:20973161-20974660 GCF_005508785.2 Acyrthosiphon pisum
TTTTTGTAATTGCATTTGACACAGCCGTGATATTTTGTATTAAAATATCATGATGCTATGCTATATATGTTCTCTGGGAATATTTACATAGCCTACAGGAGTAATTTAAAAACTTCTAAAATAGTATCTAAACTCTAAAGTCTTTCAGTAACCTTAACACTTACATGATTGTTTGAAATAAATTATTACGTGTTAATAACAGTATGTTTTCAGTTGTTATTTATATAGTTCATAATTTCTTAAGTGTTCTTATTTCACATTCACACAAACTAGACATTTGTTCACCTACCTAAACTCTATATTTAATATTTCTATATCATTTTAATTTGATCATTTCTGAGAAAATAAACAGAAGAAATTATTAATATCATAATTAATAATTAGGTTTTTTTTTAGGAATGTAAATTATTGTTATCTTGCGTCAACACAAAGAACACAACACCCAGCACATGCAGCTTAAATTAGTAAGTACTCATGTAGTAGGAGAAATAAAGGTTTTAAAAAGTGGAAAGTGGTTGGGTGATTTTGATTGTCAACAACGATATGGCAAGAAAATACGCAGTGTAAAATAAGCATGTGGGGTTGACCACCTATTTCAATGAACGAAGGGACGCAGCTGTTAGTACCGGTTGCTGGTGGCTGGTTGCTGGTGTCTTTTATAACGATGACTATTCAGTGGCCCGTTATACGACCTAATATCCCCCGACGACTCGATTTGTTTTGGGTACAGGTGTTGATTTTAGAGGGACTATAATAAATGTACATATGTGTGTGTGTGTGTGTGTGTGTGTTTTACAATTGTGAGTTTGTATTTTCTTGAAGGGAGTGTGCGTAAAATCGTCCTACTACTGTATTATACCTACCTAATGTTATTCGGATAATCTATATTATAAATGTATATATATATATATTCGATCACTGACCTTATGTGACGGTTTTTGGAGTGATTCTCTGCATCTGGTTTGTGTTCCTCCGGGGTTGTGTTCGATGGTCGATATCACGGCGACAATATATGTATTTTGATTCGTAAGGCTTATAAAATATTATGTGTGTGACGTTCCTTTCTAGAACCTCGTTGTATGTGGTAATAAGTACCCGTGTTTTAATTATTATGATTGTGACTATTATCTTATGCTCTTAGAATTCCCTACACTCGCAGCAGTCGTACACAGTCGACGGCTAACCGAATGTAATTTAAGTTGCTGAGCATTTGAAATTGTGCTTGTGAATTCCAAATAAATGATCGTAATTACGATCCAATAATAATTAAATTATAGTAGCACGCTATTACACGATAATAGTCATAAGGGTTGTATAGTAAGGGAATATTTGTATAAATAAATTGAAAGAAATGACAAAGTGAATTTGGTGAATATGAGGGATAATTAATTATGTGGTCATACTGAGTGTTGGAATGATTCATATACATATACGTCTGAGTTGATGTTGGTGGATACTCCTCTTGAACAGCAAAGAAAATGTACCGTGACGCTGACTGG
>NC_042495.1:20976548-20977946 GCF_005508785.2 Acyrthosiphon pisum
CAGTGAGCACCAACTGACCATGGAAGAATAACCATACTGTTCTGTTTGAAAGTAATTTTGTTATGCACTTCCCCAACATCTCTTTTTCCATACAACTGTATCACAGCATTGCATGATAAAATGTGTGTGTTCTCTAAACTCAGATTTTTAGCGTATGACAACAAACAAATATCTATAACAAAGTTAGACAGCCAGTTTTTTCCAGACAATACATTAAACTCTGAGAAATGCAGGTCGGGCATGATGTTAGAATTATCACTAGATAATAAGTTACTATATTTTCTAACTAGATAATCTTTATTATTTGGCATCTTAATTGGTTTATAGTATGCCAAATCTTTAGGGAACATATTTTGGTGTAAATCCATAGCTAGCGCTGACAGTCGAAAAGGAGATTTATGACTGCCAGGTGTCGAAATTGATTTTATTAAACAATCGTCCAATGGCTTATTCAAATCACGTACAACCATGTGGTTGTTCAAAAGCTCATTAACAGTGAACCTAGTCTCATTGTCATATTCTTTAACCACAACGCTTTCAACTTTGGGCGAAATGCTATTTTCATCAGCCGTAGTGGTCGAAGACTTTGGGATTTTCAATGGCAGGGCTTTGAAAGCACGGTAATTGGTTTGTTGGAGATGTCTGTGTTGTATCTCTTTTTTACCCTAACTTTCTATTGCGTCTAAATGGTTATGGCTAGAAATTTCTGAGATATTCCTTTTCCCATTTATTTTGGTAGTTATCTGCCTAGACTTATTGTCAAAATCAAGTGCACGCGTACAAGCTTTTTTTCTGATATTACATTTAATTTGTTTGTGTGCATTCATCACACGCTCTCTCATAAGTCTTAAAAACCGACCGCATTTCCACCTTCGGTCACCATCAAGTATGTCAACTTTTACAGTTTTAAACAAAGATGCAACGGTAGCATTACTCTGACGTATTTCAATGCCATTGTTGACTTTATTATTCATAATAGGTGTCCAAAGTGCTAAGAAAGGTACACACTTGACTATAAACTCGTGTAAATAGGATTTGTCGTAATATTCATTACTTATATTTTCAGAATTTACAGAATGATCTATTAAGAGGCTAGATTTGACATGTTCTTTTATAGACTGAAATCTACAGTACAACATGGAATTACTAGTGTCGGATTCGCAAAGAAATTTATTTATTTCTTCAGAATAATCTTTGCCTTCGTTGTTCAATTCATTAGACTGTTGGTGGTTAACATTACACTTGTCTCTCATTGTAATAATGGCGTTTTTGGTTTTTCTTGTACTACATGGAGACAACAATATTAGTGAAAATATTTTTAACCAATTTTCAACATCTTCCAAACTTTTTGCGTTAAACAGTAAACATATCCAATCAATAACATTATTTCTTTTTGTT
>NC_042495.1:20978046-20979204 GCF_005508785.2 Acyrthosiphon pisum
TAATAATTTAAATTATAGTAGCACGCTATTACACGATAATAGTCATAAGGGTTGTATAGTAAGGGAATATTTGTATAAATAAATTGAAAGAAATGACAAAGTGAATTTGGTGAATATGAGGGATAATTAATTATGTGGTCATACTGAGTGTTGGAATGATTCAATATACATATACGTCTGAGTTGATGTTGGTGGATACTCCTCTTGAACAGCAAAGAAAATGTACCGTGACGCTGACTGGCGTGGACGTTGTGCATCGGGTGATCTTGTGAAAAGGACTGTTTTTTGAGTCGATCCCGTAGGGTCCTTATATAATGTGACTTTGGTGTGATCCCTTCTTCTGGTGCATCGATGTCTGCGTTTACGCATTGATGTGTTTATGACTTTCTGTCTTTAGTGGTATGACAAAGGTGCCACTGCTGGTAATGTATTGTGTTATGATGTCCCTACGTCTATATCGGAAATTTGTCGTCGGGGTCTTGAAGTTTATTATGAGATATAATGTGCTGTCGTCTGGCGCCGTTGATAATTGATAGTTGGTTTTTACTAAACGGCTGGTCGGAGAGGTGTTGAATATCATTTATGTCTTGCATGTGTCGTGTGTGGTGTATGAGGGAGCGTAAGTATATGCCTAATGTGTATATATGTATATGTATATTGGACCACCCCACACTCAGTACGGTTCATCATCTATTAGTTATCCTGTGTTTTTATTTAAGTCTAAATATTACATATTACACTCATATCATAATAATTGATAGTGAATTAATTTTATTTATTTAAAGTTATAAGGATTTATATACACAACGATATTGCTTTGGAAAATGTATTGGTGTATAAATATGGTATGGAATGAAATGTTATGAACAACTTGAGATCAAAAGATTACGATTAAGATACAAGTTCTGACTTCTACAATGAATGGATTATTTATATATATAAAGTAAGTTAAATATATAAATTAAATACCTGAGTAAAACACAAAATGCCGTCCCACTATGAATCAGACTGCGGACTGTCAGTTATGCATGGATAAATTAAATTTAAATTCAAATAATATATTAAATGCATTACTGGTGTGGTTACAAATTGTGTTTTGAAGCTGTGTTCATAAATAAAGTAACTTAGCAATTTAATTATTATTTTAATATGAAATTT